>NW_027361939.1:11860000-12065000 GCF_039654945.1 Dendrobates tinctorius | reverse complement strand
CTCATAATCTGAAGGTCGTGAGTTCGATCCTCACACGGGGCAGCAGGCTCCTCTTTTCCGAAGAGATTTTGTCAAAAACTTAGAACTTTCCCTTTCAGTTCTAAAACGTTTCTGATAAGTAAGGATTTGTGAACCCAAATGACAGATGGGACACATGGGTTGCTGTTTCTCTTGACCCGTTTGCTGTATAAAGAGGCAGATGAGAGTGATTTGAGCTGTTTGACAGCTAAGCGCAAAATCTACCTGAAATACTTTTGTCTGAAAAACACCCGTCAGTAGCGAGCGCGTCAGTCTCATATTCTGAAGTTCGTGAGTTCGATCCTCACATGGGGAAGCGGTACCCTCTTTTCTGAAGAGATTCTGTCACCAAATTAGAACTTTCCCTTTCAGATTTAAAATGTTTCTGATAAGTAAGAATTTGCGAACCCAAATGACAGACAGGACACATGGGTTGTTGATTCTCTTGACACGTTTGCTGTAAAAGGGGCTAGTTGAGATTGATTTGAGCTATGAAACCAAATTAAATCTTGTGCCAAAGTTCATCACAACGAACGGACCAAAAGATGGCGTTCAGAATTTTCGACAGCTTAACGCAAATTCTACCTGAAATACTTTTGTCTGAAAAACACCTTTGTCTTTGAATGTTGGTGGCAGTACAGAAAAGTACATTCCCATACCGGGAGTTGAACCCGGCCCGCCTGGGTGAGAACCAGGAATCCTAACCGCTAGACCATATGGGAAAAGATGTGCTGTCTTATCAGTGACAATCTGAAAAAAAATAAGTTTTCTACTTGGCACAAGCAACTTCTGCAGTTCTATTTGCGCAGCTTGCCTCGTTAACACAGTTGTAAGCAAATCAGTCTCATAAGCTGAAAGATGAACGTTCGATTCTTAGACGGGGTACTGGTCCCTCGTTTTCTCAATCGATTCTGTCTCCATCTTGGCTACAGGGCCACAGATTTTTCCGATTCAGTACCAAAACATAACCAATTTAGTTCCTAAACTGTTTCCACGTACAAGGCATGGGGCAGCTTTTGAATGTGTGTACTAGTTCCAAAGGAGTGTCACTCCCATAGCAGGAAGTAAACCAGTCGACCAGGGATACTAGGTCCTATCCACTTTTCCACGTGGGACAAGTTATACACTAAGCAGCAAGATAAATTTAAAAAAAAAAAAAAAAAAAAAAAAAAGAAGTTTTTGCTCTGATTAAATAGCTTTTACATCACAAAAGAAAAAAGTTGCCACATGAGCATGGTACTTAGCACGTCAGTTGGTAATCTGAAGTTCATGAGGTTTTTTCCTCACACGTGGAACTATTCTCCCCCCTTTTCTTGGGATATTGTGTCACCCACTCAGAACTTTCTCACTGAAACGTTTCCGATTCGAAAGGAAACAGGAGCCTTAGTGACAGAAAGAACACATGGATTGTTGCGTCCCTTGACGCTTTGGAGTAATAAGGTGTAGTTGAGAATGGTTTAAGCTATGAAACAAAATGAAATCTTGTGCTAAAGGTCAGTAAGAGCCACAAATACCCTGATGTTCAGCATTTTTGACTGCAAAGTACAAAATCTACCTGAAATATTATTGTCTGGAAAATACATTTCTGTCTTTGATTGTTGGCAGTAGTACAGTAAAAGGTGCGTTCCCATACCGGGAGTCGAACCCGGGCCGCCTGGGTGAAAACCAGGAATCCTAACCGCTAGACCATATGGGAATGGATAGCTACACACTGAGGTATCTATTGAAAAAAATCAGCTCGGGGGCTTGCACAAGAAACGTCTGCAGATTGGCACGTGCATCTTACCTCGTTAGCGCAGTAGGTAGCGCGTCAGTCTCATAATCTGAAGGTCGTGAGTTCGATACTCACACGGGGCAGCGGGCTCCTCTTTTCCGAAGAGATTTTGTCAAAAACTTAGAACTTTCCTGTTCATTTCTAACACGTTTCTGATAAGTAAGGATTTGTGAACCCAAATGACACATGGGATGCTGGTTCTCTTGACCCGTTTGCTGTATAAAGAGGCAGATGAGAGTGATTTGAGCTATGAAAAAAAATTAAATCTTGTGCCAAAGGTCGTCACAATGAATGTAACCAAAAGCTGGTGTTCAGAATGATTGACAGCTAAGCGCAAAATCTACCTGAAATACTTTTGTCTGAAAAACACCCGCGTCAGTCTCATAATCTGAAGGTCGTAAGTTCGATCCTCACACGGGGCAGCAGGCTCCTCTTTTCCGAAGAGATTTTGTCAAAAACTTAGAACTTTCCCTTTCAGTTCTAACACGTTTCTGATAAGTAAGGATTTGTGAACCCAAATGACAGATGGGACACATGGGTTGCTGTTTCTCTTGACCCGTTTGCTGTATAAAGAGGCAGATGAGAGTGATTTGAGCTGTTTGACAGCTAAGCGCAAAATCTACCTGAAATACTTTTGTCTGAAAAACACCCGTCAGTAGCGAGCGCGTCAGTCTCATATTCTGAAGTTCGTGAGTTCGATACTCACACGGGGCAGCGGGCTCCTCTTTTCCGAAGAGATTTTGTCAAAAACTTAGAACTTTCCTGTTCATTTCTAACACGTTTCTGATAAGTAAGGATTTGTGAACCCAAATGACACATGGGATGCTGGTTCTCTTGACCCGTTTGCTGTATAAAGAGGCAGATGAGAGTGATTTGAGCTATGAAAAAAAATTAAATCTTGTGCCAAAGGTCGTCACAATGAATGTAACCAAAAGCTGGTGTTCAGAATGATTGACAGCTAAGCGCAAAATCTACCTGAAATACTTTTGTCTGAAAAACACCCGCGTCAGTCTCATAATCTGAAGGTCGTGAGTTCGATCCTCACACGGGGCAGCAGGCTCCTCTTTTCCGAAGAGATTTTGTCAAAAACTTAGAACTTTCCCTTTCAGTTCTAACACGTTTCTGATAAGTAAGGATTTGTGAACCCAAATGACAGATGGGACACATGGGTTGCTGTTTCTCTTGACCCGTTTGCTGTATAAAGAGGCAGATGAGAGTGATTTGAGCTGTTTGACAGCTAAGCGCAAAATCTACCTGAAATACTTTTGTCTGAAAAACACCCGTCAGTAGCGAGCGCGTCAGTCTCATATTCTGAAGTTCGTGAGTTCGATCCTCACATGGGGAAGCGGTACCCTCTTTTCTGAAGAGATTCTGTCACCAAATTAGAACTTTCCCTTTCAGATTTAAAATGTTTCTGATAAGTAAGAATTTGCGAACCCAAATGACAGACAGGACACATGGGTTGTTGATTCTCTTGACACGTTTGCTGTAAAAGGGGCTAGTTGAGATTGATTTGAGCTATGAAACCAAATTAAATCTTGTGCCAAAGTTCATCACAACGAACGGACCAAAAGATGGCGTTCAGAATTTTCGACAGCTTAACGCAAATTCTACCTGAAATACTTTTGTCTGAAAAACACCTTTGTCTTTGAATGTTGGTGGCAGTACAGAAAAGTACATTCCCATACCGGGAGTTGAACCCGGCCCGCCTGGGTGAGAACCAGGAATCCTAACCGCTAGACCATATGGGAAAAGATGTGCTGTCTTATCAGTGACAATCTGAAAAAAAATAAGTTTTCTACTTGGCACAAGCAACTTCTGCAGTTCTATTTGCGCAGCTTGCCTCGTTAACACAGTTGTAAGCAAATCAGTCTCATAAGCTGAAAGATGAACGTTCGATTCTTAGACGGGGTACTGGTCCCTCGTTTTCTCAATCGATTCTGTCTCCATCTTGGCTACAGGGCCACAGATTTTTCCGATTCAGTACCAAAACATAACCAATTTAGTTCCTAAACTGTTTCCACGTACAAGGCATGGGGCAGCTTTTGAATGTGTGTACTAGTTCCAAAGGAGTGTCACTCCCATAGCAGGAAGTAAACCAGTCGACCAGGGATACTAGGTCCTATCCACTTTTCCACGTGGGACAAGTTATACACTAAGCAGCAAGATAAATTAAAAAAAAAAAAAACAAGTTTTTGCTTTGATTAAATAGCTTTTACATCACAAAAGAAAAAAGTTGCCACATGAGCATGGTACTTAGCACGTCAGTTGGTAATCTGAAGTTCATGAGGTTTTTTCCTCACACGTGGAACTATTCTCCCCCCTTTTCTTGGGATATTGTGTCACCCACTCAGAATTTTCTCACTGAAACGTTTCCGATTCGAAAGGAAACAGGAGCCTTAGTGACAGACAGAACACATGGATTGTTGCGTCCCTTGACGCTTTGGAGTAATAAGGTGTAGTTGAGAATGGTTTAAGCTATGAAACAAAATGAAATCTTGTGCTAAAGGTCAGTAAGAGCCACAAATACCCTGATGTTCAGCATTTTTGACTGCAAAGTACAAAATCTACCTGAAATATTATTGTCTGGAAAATACATTTCTGTCTTTGATTGTTGGCAGTAGTACAGTAAAAGGTGCGTTCCCATACCGGGAGTCGAACCCGGGCCGCCTGGGTGAAAACCAGGAATCCTAACCGCTAGACCATATGGGAATGGATAGCTACACACTGAGGTATCTATTGAAAAAAATCAGCTCGGGGGCTTGCACAAGAAACGTCTGCAGATTGGCACGTGCATCTTACCTCGTTAGCGCAGTAGGTAGCGCTTCAGTCTCATAATCTGAAGGTCGTGAGTTCGATACTCACACGGGGCAGCGGGCTCCTCTTTTCCGAAGAGATTTTGTCAAAAACTTAGAACTTTCCTGTTCATTTCTAACACGTTTCTGATAAGTAAGGATTTGTGAACCCAAATGACACATGGGATGCTGGTTCTCTTGACCCGTTTGCTGTATAAAGAGGCAGATGAGAGTGATTTGAGCTATGAAAAAAAATTAAATCTTGTGCCAAAGGTCGTCACAATGAATGTAACCAAAAGCTGGTGTTCAGAATGATTGACAGCTAAGCGCAAAATCTACCTGAAATACTTTTGTCTGAAAAACACCCGCGTCAGTCTCATAATCTGAAGGTCGTAAGTTCGATCCTCACACGGGGCAGCAGGCTCCTCTTTTCCGAAGAGATTTTGTCAAAAACTTAGAACTTTCCCTTTCAGTGCTAACACGTTTCTGATAAGTAAGGATTTGTGAACCCAAATGACAGATGGGACACATGGGTTGCTGTTTCTCTTGACCCGTTTGCTGTATAAAGAGGCAGATGAGAGTGATTTGAGCTGTTTGACAGCTAAGCGCAAAATCTACCTGAAATACTTTTGTCTGAAAAACACCCGTCAGTAGCGAGCGCGTCAGTCTCATATTCTGAAGTTCGTGAGTTCGATACTCACACGGGGCAGCGGGCTCCTCTTTTCCGAAGAGATTTTGTCAAAAACTTAGAACTTTCCTGTTCATTTCTAACACGTTTCTGATATGTAAGGATTTGTGAACCCAAATGACACATGGGATGCTGGTTCTTTTGACCCGTTTGCTGTATAAAGAGGCAGATGAGAGTGATTTGAGCTATGAAAAAAAATTAAATCTTGTGCCAAAGGTCGTCACAATGAATGTAACCAAAAGCTGGTGTTCAGAATGATTGACAGCTAAGCGCAAAATCTACCTGAAATACTTTTGTCTGAAAAACACCCGCGTCAGTCTCATAATCTGAAGGTCGTGAGTTCGATCCTCACACGGGGCAGCAGGCTCCTCTTTTCCGAAGAGATTTTGTCAAAAACTTAGAACTTTCCCTTTCAGTTCTAACACGTTTCTGATAAGTAAGGATTTGTGAACCCAAATGACAGATGGGACACATGGGTTGCTGTTTCTCTTGACCCGTTTGCTGTATAAAGAGGCAGATGAGAGTGATTTGAGCTGTTTGACAGCTAAGCGCAAAATCTACCTGAAATACTTTTGTCTGAAAAACACCCGTCAGTAGCGAGCGCGTCAGTCTCATATTCTGAAGTTCGTGAGTTCGATCCTCACATGGGGAAGCGGTATCCTCTTTTCTGAAGAGATTCTGTCACCAAATTAGAACTTTCCCTTTCAGATTTAAAATGTTTCTGATAAGTAAGAATTTGCGAACCCAAATGACAGACAGGACACATGGGTTGTTGATTCTCTTGACACGTTTGCTGTAAAAGGGGCTAGTTGAGATTGATTTGAGCTATGAAACCAAATTAAATCTTGTGCCAAAGTTCATCACAACGAACGGACCAAAAGATGGCGTTCAGAATTTTCGACAGCTTAACGCAAATTCTACCTGAAATACTTTTGTCTGAAAAACACCTTTGTCTTTGAATGTTGGTGGCAGTACAGAAAAGTACATTCCCATACCGGGAGTTGAACCCGGCCCGCCTGGGTGAGAACCAGGAATCCTAACCGCTAGACCATATGGGAAAAGATGTGCTGTCTTATCAGTGACAATCTGAAAAAAAATAAGTTTTCTACTTGGCACAAGCAACTTCTGCAGTTCTATTTGCGCAGCTTGCCTCGTTAACACAGTTGTAAGCAAATCAGTCTCATAAGCTGAAAGATGAACGTTCGATTCTTAGACGGGGTACTGGTCCCTCGTTTTCTCAATCGATTCTGTCTCCATCTTGGCTACAGGGCCACAGATTTTTCCGATTCAGTACCAAAACATAACCAATTTAGTTCCTAAACTGTTTCCACGTACAAGGCATGGGGCAGCTTTTGAATGTGTGTACTAGTTCCAAAGGAGTGTCACTCCCATAGCAGGAAGTAAACCAGTCGACCAGGGATACTAGGTCCTATCCACTTTTCCACGTGGGACAAGTTATACACTAAGCAGCAAGATAAATTTAAAAAAAAAAAAAAAAAAAAAAAAGAAGTTTTTGCTTTGATTAAATAGCTTTTACATCACAAAAGAAAAAAGTTGCCACATGAGCATGGTACTTAGCACGTCAGTTGGTAATGTGAAGTTCATGAGGTTTTTTCCTCACACGTGGAACTATTCTCCCCCCTTTTCTTGGGATATTGTGTCACCCACTCAGAACTTTCTCACTGAAACGTTTCCGATTCGAAAGGAAACAGGAGCCTTAGTGACAGACAGAACACATGGATTGTTGCGTCCCTTGACGCTTTGGAGTAATAAGGTGTAGTTGAGAATGGTTTAAGCTATGAAACAAAATGAAATCTTGTGCTAAAGGTCAGTAAGAGCCACAAATACCCTGATGTTCAGCATTTTTGACTGCAAAGTACAAAATCTACCTGAAATATTATTGTCTGGAAAATACATTTCTGTCTTTGATTGTTGGCAGTAGTACAGTAAAAGGTGCATTCCCATACCGGAAGTCGAACCCGGGCCGCCTGGGTGAAAACCAGGAATCCTAACCGCTAGACCATATGGGAATGGATAGCTACACACTGAGGTATCTATTGAAAAAAATCAGCTCGGGGGCTTGCACAAGAAACGTCTGCAGATTGGCACGTGCATCTTACCTCGTTAGCGCAGTATGTAGCGCGTCAGTCTCATAATCTGAAGGTCGTGAGTTCGATACTCACACGGGGCAGCGGGCTCCTCTTTTCCGAAGAGATTTTGTCAAAAACTTAGAACTTTCCTGTTCATTTCTAACACATTTCTGATAAGTAAGGATTTGTGAACCCAAATGACACATGGGATGCTGGTTCTCTTGACCCGTTTGCTGTATAAAGAGGCAGATGAGAGTGATTTGAGCTATGAAAAAAAATTAAATCTTGTGCCAAAGGTCGTCACAATGAATGTAACCAAAAGCTGGTGTTCAGAATGATTGACAGCTAAGCGCAAAATCTACCTGAAATACTTTTGTCTGAAAAACACCCGCGTCAGTCTCATAATCTGAAGGTCGTAAGTTCGATCCTCACACGGGGCAGCAGGCTCCTCTTTTCCGAAGAGATTTTGTCAAAAACTTAGAACTTTCCCTTTCAGTTCTAACACGTTTCTGATAAGTAAGGATTTGTGAACCCAAATGACAGATGGGACACATGGGTTGCTGTTTCTCTTGACCCGTTTGCTGTATAAAGAGGCAGATGAGAGTGATTTGAGCTGTTTGACAGCTAAGCGCAAAATCTACCTGAAATACTTTTGTCTGAAAAACACCCGTCAGTAGCGAGCGCGTCAGTCTCATATTCTGAAGTTCGTGAGTTCGATACTCACACGGGGCAGCGGGCTCCTCTTTTCCGAAGAGATTTTGTCAAAAACTTAGAACTTTCCCTTTCAGTTCTAACACGTTTCTGATAAGTAAGGATTTGTGAACCCAAATGACACATGGGATGCTGGTTCTCTTGACCCGTTTGCTGTATAAAGAGGCAGATGAGAGTGATTTGAGCTATGAAAAAAAATTAAATCTTGTGCCAAAGGTCGTCACAATGAATGTAACCAAAAGCTGGTGTTCAGAATGATTGACAGCTAAGCGCAAAATCTACCTGAAATACTTTTGTCTGAAAAACACCCGCGTCAGTCTCATAATCTGAAGGTCGTGAGTTCGATCCTCACACGGGGCAGCAGGCTCCTCTTTTCCGAAGAGATTTTGTCAAAAACTTAGAACTTTCCCTTTCAGTTCTAACACGTTTCTGATAAGTAAGGATTTGTGAACCCAAATGACAGATGGGACACATGGGTTGCTGTTTCTCTTGACCCGTTTGCTGTATAAAGAGGCAGATGAGAGTGATTTGAGCTGTTTGACAGCTAAGCGCAAAATCTACCTGAAATACTTTTGTCTGAAAAACACCCGTCAGTAGCGAGCGCGTCAGTCTCATATTCTGAAGTTCGTGAGTTCGATCCTCACATGGGGAAGCGGTACCCTCTTTTCTGAAGAGATTCTGTCACCAAATTAGAACTTTCCCTTTCAGATTTAAAATGTTTCTGATAAGTAAGAATTTGCGAACCCAAATGACAGACAGGACACATGGGTTGTTGATTCTCTTGACACGTTTGCTGTAAAAGGGGCTAGTTGAGATTGATTTGAGCTATGAAACCAAATTAAATCTTGTGCCAAAGTTCATCACAACGAACGGACCAAAAGATGGCGTTCAGAATTTTCGACAGCTTAACGCAAATTCTACCTGAAATACTTTTGTCTGAAAAACACCTTTGTCTTTGAATGTTGGTGGCAGTACAGAAAAGTACATTCCCATACCGGGAGTTGAACCCGGCCCGCCTGGGTGAGAACCAGGAATCCTAACCGCTAGACCATATGGGAAAAGATGTGCTGTCTTATCAGTGACAATCTGAAAAAAAATAAGTTTTCTACTTGGCACAAGCAACTTCTGCAGTTCTATTTGCGCAGCTTGCCTCGTTAACACAGTTGTAAGCAAATCAGTCTCATAAGCTGAAAGATGAACGTTCGATTCTTAGACGGGGTACTGGTCCCTCGTTTTCTCAATCGATTCTGTCTCCATCTTGGCTACAGGGCCACAGATTTTTCCGATTCAGTACCAAAACATAACCAATTTAGTTCCTAAACTGTTTCCACGTACAAGGCATGGGGCAGCTTTTGAATGTGTGTACTAGTTCCAAAGGAGTGTCACTCCCATAGCAGGAAGTAAACCAGTCGACCAGGGATACTAGGTCCTATCCACTTTTCCACGTGGGACAAGTTATACACTAAGCAGCAAGATAAATTTAAAAATAAAAAAAAAAAAAAAGAAGTTTTTGCTTTGATTAAATAGCTTTTACATCACAAAAGAAAAAAGTTGCCACATGAGCATGGTACTTAGCACGTCAGTTGGTAATCTGAAGTTCATGAGGTTTTTTCCTCACACGTGGAACTATTCTCCCCCCTTTTCTTGGGATATTGTGTCACCCACTCAGAACTTTCTCACTGAAACGTTTCCGATTCGAAAGGAAACAGGAGCCTTAGTGACAGACAGAACACATGGATTGTTGCGTCCCTTGACGCTTTGGAGTAATAAGGTGTAGTTGAGAATGGTTTAAGCTATGAAACAAAATGAAATCTTGTGCTAAAGGTCAGTAAGAGCCACAAATACCCTGATGTTAAGCATTTTTGACTGCAAAGTACAAAATCTACCTGAAATATTATTGTCTGGAAAATACATTTCTGTCTTTGATTGTTGGCAGTAGTACAGTAAAAGGTGAGTTCCCATACCGGGAGTCGAACCCGGGCCGCCTGGGTGAAAACCAGGAATCCTAACCGCTAGACCATATGGGAATGGATAGCTACACACTGAGGTATCTATTGAAAAAAATCAGCTCGGGGGCTTGCACAAGAAACGTCTGCAGATTGGCACGTGCATCTTACCTCGTTAGTGCAGTAGGTAGCGCGTCAGTCTCATAATCTGAAGGTCGTGAGTTCGATACTCACACGGGGCAGCGGGCTCCTCTTTTCCGAAGAGATTTTGTCAAAAACTTAGAACTTTCCTGTTCATTTCTAACACGTTTCTGATAAGTAAGGATTTGTGAACCCAAATGACACATGGGATGCTGGTTCTCTTGACCCGTTTGCTGTATAAAGAGGCAGATGAGAGTGATTTGAGCTATGAAAAAAAATTAAATCTTGTGCCAAAGGTCGTCACAATGAATGTAACCAAAAGCTGGTGTTCAGAATGATTGACAGCTAAGCGCAAAATCTACCTGAAATACTTTTGTCTGAAAAACACCCGCGTCAGTCTCATAATCTGAAGGTCGTAAGTTCGATCCTCACACGGGGCAGCAGGCTCCTCTTTTCCGAAGAGATTTTGTCAAAAACTTAGAACTTTCCCTTTCAGTTCTAACACGTTTCTGATAAGTAAGGATTTGTGAACCCAAATGACAGATGGGACACATGGGTTGCTGTTTCTCTTGACCCGTTTGCTGTATAAAGAGGCAGATGAGAGTGATTTGAGCTGTTTGACAGCTAAGCGCAAAATCTACCTGAAATACTTTTGTCTGAAAAACACCCGTCAGTAGCGAGCGCGTCAGTCTCATATTCTGAAGTTCGTGAGTTCGATACTCACACGGGGCAGCGGGCTCCTCTTTTCCGAAGAGATTTTGTCAAAAACTTAGAACTTTCCTGTTCATTTCTAACACGTTTCTGATAAGTAAGGATTTGTGAACCCAAATGACACATGGGATGCTGGTTCTCTTGACCCGTTTGCTGTATAAAGAGGCAGATGAGAGTGATTTGAGCTATGAAAAAAAATTAAATCTTGTGCCAAAGGTCGTCACAATGAATGTAACCAAAAGCTGGTGTTCAGAATGATTGACAGCTAAGCGCAAAATCTACCTGAAATACTTTTGTCTGAAAAACACCCGCGTCAGTCTCATAATCTGAAGGTCGTGAGTTCGATCCTCACACGGGGCAGCAGGCTCCTCTTTTCCGAAGAGATTTTGTCAAAAACTTAGAACTTTCCCTTTCAGTTCTAACACGTTTCTGATAAGTAAGGATTTGTGAACCCAAATGACAGATGGGACACATGGGTTGCTGTTTCTCTTGAC
Organism: Dendrobates tinctorius; assembly: GCF_039654945.1. Taxonomy (NCBI): domain Eukaryota; kingdom Metazoa; phylum Chordata; class Amphibia; order Anura; family Dendrobatidae; genus Dendrobates; species Dendrobates tinctorius. The sequence goes on along the minus strand of NW_027361939.1, from coordinate 12,053,632 downwards.
CCGTTTGCTGTATAAAGAGGCAGATGAGAGTGATTTGAGCTGTTTGACAGCTAAGCGCAAAATCTACCTGAAATACTTTTGTCTGAAAAACACCCGTCAGTAGCGAGCGCGTCAGTCTCATATTCTGAAGTTCGTGAGTTCGATCCTCACATGGGGAAGCGGTACCCTCTTTTCTGAAGAGATTCTGTCACCAAATTAGAACTTTCCCTTTCAGATTTAAAATGTTTCTGATAAGTAAGAATTTGCGAACCCAAATGACAGACAGGACACATGGGTTGTTGATTCTCTTGACACGTTTGCTGTAAAAGGGGCTAGTTGAGATTGATTTGAGCTATGAAACCAAATTAAATCTTGTGCCAAAGTTCATCACAACGAACGGACCAAAAGATGGCGTTCAGAATTTTCGACAGCTTAACGCAAATTCTACCTGAAATACTTTTGTCTGAAAAACACCTTTGTCTTTGAATGTTGGTGGCAGTACAGAAAAGTACATTCCCATACCGGGAGTTGAACCCGGCCCGCCTGGGTGAGAACCAGGAATCCTAACCGCTAGACCATATGGGAAAAGATGTGCTGTCTTATCAGTGACAATCTGAAAAAAAATAAGTTTTCTACTTGGCACAAGCAACTTCTGCAGTTCTATTTGCGCAGCTTGCCTCGTTAACACAGTTGTAAGCAAATCAGTCTCATAAGCTGAAAGATGAACGTTCGATTCTTAGACGGGGTACTGGTCCCTCGTTTTCTCAATCGATTCTGTCTCCATCTTGGCTACAGGGCCACAGATTTTTCCGATTCAGTACCAAAACATAACCAATTTAGTTCCTAAACTGTTTCCACGTACAAGGCATGGGGCAGCTTTTGAATGTGTGTACTAGTTCCAAAGGAGTGTCACTCCCATAGCAGGAAGTAAACCAGTCGACCAGGGATACTAGGTCCTATCCACTTTTCCACGTGGGACAAGTTATACACTAAGCAGCAAGATAAATTTAAAAATAAAAAAAAAAAAAAAGAAGTTTTTGCTTTGATTAAATAGCTTTTACATCACAAAAGAAAAAAGTTGCCACATGAGCATGGTACTTAGCACGTCAGTTGGTAATCTGAAGTTCATGAGGTTTTTTCCTCACACGTGGAACTATTCTCCCCCCTTTTCTTGGGATATTGTGTCACCCACTCAGAACTTTCTCACTGAAACGTTTCCGATTCGAAAGGAAACAGGAGCCTTAGTGACAGACAGAACACATGGATTGTTGCGTCCCTTGACGCTTTGGAGTAATAAGGTGTAGTTGAGAATGGTTTAAGCTATGAAACAAAATGAAATCTTGTGCTAAAGGTCAGTAAGAGCCACAAATACCCTGATGTTCAGCATTTTTGACTGCAAAGTACAAAATCTACCTGAAATATTATTGTCTGGAAAATACATTTCTGTCTTTGATTGTTGGCAGTAGTACAGTAAAAGGTGCGTTCCCATACCGGGAGTCAAACCCGGGCCGCCTGGGTGAAAACCAAGAATCATAACCGCTAGACCATATGGGAATGGATAGCTACACACTGAGGTATCTATTGAAAAAAATCAGCTCGGGGGCTTGCACAAGAAACGTCTGCAGATTGGCACGTGCATCTTACCTCGTTAGTGCATTAGGTAGCGCGTCAGTCTCATAATCTGAAGGTCGTGAGTTCGATACTCACACGGGGCAGCGGGCTCCTCTTTTCCGAAGAGATTTTGTCAAAAACTTAGAACTTTCCTGTTCATTTCTAACACGTTTCTGATAAGTAAGGATTTGTGAACCCAAATGACACATGGGATGCTGGTTCTCTTGACCCGTTTGCTGTATAAAGAGGCAGATGAGAGTGATTTGAGCTATGAAAAAAAATTAAATCTTGTGCCAAAGGTCGTCACAATGAATGTAACCAAAAGCTGGTGTTCAGAATGATTGACAGCTAAGCGCAAAATCTACCTGAAATACTTTTGTCTGAAAAACACCCGCGTCAGTCTCATAATCTGAAGGTCGTAAGTTCGATCCTCACACGGGGCAGCAGGCTCCTCTTTTCCGAAGAGATTTTGTCAAAAACTTAGAACTTTCCCTTTCAGTTCTAACACGTTTCTGATAAGTAAGGATTTGTGAACCCAAATGACAGATGGGACACATGGGTTGCTGTTTCTCTTGACCCGTTTGCTGTATAAAGAGGCAGATGAGAGTGATTTGAGCTGTTTGACAGCTAAGCGCAAAATCTACCTGAAATACTTTTGTCTGAAAAACACCCGTCAGTAGCGAGCGCGTCAGTCTCATATTCTGAAGTTCGTGAGTTCGATACTCACACGGGGCAGCGGGCTCCTCTTTTCCGAAGAGATTTTGTCAAAAACTTAGAACTTTCCTGTTCATTTCTAACACGTTTCTGATAAGTAAGGATTTGTGAACCCAAATGACACATGGGATGCTGGTTCTCTTGACCCGTTTGCTGTATAAAGAGGCAGATGAGAGTGATTTGAGCTATGAAAAAAAATTAAATCTTGTGCCAAAGGTCGTCACAATGAATGTAACCAAAAGCTGGTGTTCAGAATGATTGACAGCTAAGCGCAAAATCTACCTGAAATACTTTTGTCTGAAAAACACCCGCGTCAGTCTCATAATCTGAAGGTCGTGAGTTCGATCCTCACACGGGGCAGCAGTCTCCTCTTTTCCGAAGAGATTTTGTCAAAAACTTAGAACTTTCCCTTTCAGTTCTAACACGTTTCTGATAAGTAAGGATTTGTGAACCCAAATGACAGATGGGACACATGGGTTGCTGTTTCTCTTGACCCGTTTGCTGTATAAAGAGGCAGATGAGAGTGATTTGAGCTGTTTGACAGCTAAGCGCAAAATCTACCTGAAATACTTTTGTCTGAAAAACACCCGTCAGTAGCGAGCGCGTCAGTCTCATATTCTGAAGTTCGTGAGTTCGATCCTCACATGGGGAAGCGGTACCCTCTTTTCTGAAGAGATTCTGTCACCAAATTAGAACTTTCCCTTTCAGATTTAAAATGTTTCTGATAAGTAAGAATTTGCGAACCCAAATGACAGACAGGACACATGGGTTGTTGATTCTCTTGACACGTTTGCTGTAAAAGGGGCTAGTTGAGATTGATTTGAGCTATGAAACCAAATTAAATCTTGTGCCAAAGTTCATCACAACGAACGGACCAAAAGATGGCGTTCAGAATTTTCGACAGCTTAACGCAAATTCTACCTGAAATACTTTTGTCTGAAAAACACCTTTGTCTTTGAATGTTGGTGGCAGTACAGAAAAGTACATTCCCATACCGGGAGTTGAACCCGGCCCGCCTGGGTGAGAACCAGGAATCCTAACCGCTAGACCATATGGGAAAAGATGTGCTGTCTTATCAGTGACAATCTGAAAAAAAATAAGTTTTCTACTTGGCACAAGCAACTTCTGCAGTTCTATTTGCGCAGCTTGCCTCGTTAACACAGTTGTAAGCAAATCAGTCTCATAAGCTGAAAGATGAACGTTCGATTCTTAGACGGGGTACTGGTCCCTCGTTTTCTCAATCGATTCTGTCTCCATCTTGGCTACAGGGCCACAGATTTTTCCGATTCAGTACCAAAACATAACCAATTTAGTTCCTAAACTGTTTCCACGTACAAGGCATGGGGCAGCTTTTGAATGTGTGTACTAGTTCCAAAGGAGTGTCACTCCCATAGCAGGAAGTAAACCAGTCGACCAGGGATACTAGGTCCTATCCACTTTTCCACGTGGGACAAGTTATACACTAAGCAGCAAGATAAATTAAAAAAAAAAAAAAGAAGTTTTTGCTTTGATTAAATAGCTTTTACATCACAAAAGAAAAAAGTTGCCACATGAGCATGGTACTTAGCACGTCAGTTGGTAATCTGAAGTTCATGAGGTTTTTTCCTCACACGTGGAACTATTCTCCCCCCTTTTCTTGGGATATTGTGTCACCCACTCAGAACTTTCTCACTGAAACGTTTCCGATTCGAAAGGAAACAGGAGCCTTAGTGACAGACAGAACACATGGATTGTTGCGTCCCTTGACGCTTTGGAGTAATAAGGTGTAGTTGAGAATGGTTTAAGCTATGAAACAAAATGAAATCTTGTGCTAAAGGTCAGTAAGAGCCACAAATACCCTGATGTTCAGCATTTTTGACTGCAAAGTACAAAATCTACCTGAAATATTATTGTCTGGAAAATACATTTCTGTCTTTGATTGTTGGCAGTAGTACAGTAAAAGGTGCGTTCCCATACCGGGAGTCGAACCCGGGCCGCCTGGGTGAAAACCAGGAATCCTAACCGCTAGACCATATGGGAATGGATAGCTACACACTGAGGTATCTATTGAAAAAAATCAGCTCGGGGGCTTGCACAAGAAACGTCTGCAGATTGGCGCGTGCATCTTACCTCGTTAGCGCAGTAGGTAGCGCGTCAGTCTCATAATCTGAAGGTCGTGAGTTCGATCCTCACACGGGGCAGCGGGCTCCTCTTTTCCGAAGAGATTTTGTCAAAAACTTAGAACTTTCCTGTTCATTTCTAACACGTTTCTGATAAGTAAGGATTTGTGAACCCAAATGACACATGGGATGCTGGTTCTCTTGACCCGTTTGCTGTATAAAGAGGCAGATGAGAGTGATTTGAGCTATGAAAAAAAATTAAATCTTGTGCCAAAGGTCGTCACAATGAATGTAACCAAAAGCTGGTGTTCAGAATGATTGACAGCTAAGCGCAAAATCTACCTGAAATACTTTTGTCTGAAAAACACCCGCGTCAGTCTCATAATCTGAAGGTCGTAAGTTCGATCCTCACACGGGGCAGCAGGCTCCTCTTTTCCGAAGAGATTTTGTCAAAAACTTAGAACTTTCCCTTTCAGTTCTAACACGTTTCTGATAAGTAAGGATTTGTGAACCCAAATGACAGATGGGACACATGGGTTGCTGTTTCTCTTGACCCGTTTGCTGTATAAAGAGGCAGATGAGAGTGATTTGAGCTGTTTGACAGCTAAGCGCAAAATCTACCTGAAATACTTTTGTCTGAAAAACACCCGTCAGTAGCGAGCGCGTCAGTCTCATATTCTGAAGTTCGTGAGTTCGATACTCACACGGGGCAGCGGGCTCCTCTTTTCCGAAGAGATTTTGTCAAAAACTTAGAACTTTCCTGTTCATTTCTAACACGTTTCTGATAAGTAAGGATTTGTGAACCCAAATGACACATGGGATGCTGGTTCTCTTGACCCGTTTGCTGTATAAAGAGGCAGATGAGAGTGATTTGAGCTATGAAAAAAAATTAAATCTTGTGCCAAAGGTCGTCACAATGAATGTAACCAAAAGCTGGTGTTCAGAATGATTGACAGCTAAGCGCAAAATCTACCTGAAATACTTTTGTCTGAAAAACACCCGCGTCAGTCTCATAATCTGAAGGTCGTGAGTTCGATCCTCACACGGGGCAGCAGGCTCCTCTTTTCCGAAGAGATTTTGTCAAAAACTTAGAACTTTCCCTTTCAGTTCTAACACGTTTCTGATAAGTAAGGATTTGTGAACCCAAATGACAGATGGGACACATGGGTTGCTGTTTCTCTTGACCCGTTTGCTGTATAAAGAGGCAGATGAGAGTGATTTGAGCTGTTTGACAGCTAAGCGCAAAATCTACCTGAAATACTTTTGTCTGAAAAACACCCGTCAGTAGCGAGCGCGTCAGTCTCATATTCTGAAGTTCGTGAGTTCGATCCTCACATGGGGAAGCGGTACCCTCTTTTCTGAAGAGATTCTGTCACCAAATTAGAACTTTCCCTTTCAGATTTAAAATGTTTCTGATAAGTAAGAATTTGCGAACCCAAATGACAGACAGGACACATGGGTTGTTGATTCTCTTGACACGTTTGCTGTAAAAGGGGCTAGTTGAGATTGATTTGAGCTATGAAACCAAATTAAATCTTGTGCCAAAGTTCATCACAACGAACGGACCAAAAGATGGCGTTCAGAATTTTCGACAGCTTAACGCAAATTCTACCTGATATACTTTTGTCTGAAAAACACCTTTGTCTTTGAATGTTGGTGGCAGTACAGAAAAGTACATTCCCATAACGGGAGTTGAACCCGGCCCGCCTGGGTGAGAACCAGGAATCTTAACCGCTAGACCATATGGGAAAAGATGTGCTGTCTTATCAGTGACAATCTGAAAAAAAATAAGTTTTCTACTTGGCACAAGCAACTTCTGCAGTTCTATTTGCGCAGCTTGCCTCGTTAACACAGTTGTAAGCAAATCAGTCTCATAAGCTGAAAGATGAACGTTCGATTCTTAGACGGGGTACTGGTCCCTCGTTTTCTCAATCGATTCTGTCTCCATCTTGGCTACAGGGCCACAGATTTTTCCGATTCAGTACCAAAACATAACCAATTTAGTTCCTAAACTGTTTCCACGTACAAGGCATGGGGCAGCTTTTGAATGTGTGTACTAGTTCCAAAGGAGTGTCACTCCCATAGCAGGAAGTAAACCAGTCGACCAGGGATACTAGGTCCTATCCACTTTTCCACGTGGGACAAGTTATACACTAAGCAGCAAGATAAATTTAAAAAAAAAAAAAAAAGAAGTTTTTGCTTTGATTAAATAGCTTTTACATCACAAAAGAAAAAAGTTGCCACATGAGCATGGTACTTAGCACGTCAGTTGGTAATCTGAAGTTCATGAGGTTTTTTCCTCACACGTGGAACTATTCTCCCCCCTTTTCTTGGGATATTGTGTCACCCACTCAGAACTTTCTCACTGAAACGTTTCCGATTCGAAAGGAAACAGGAGCCTTAGTGACAGACAGAACACATGGATTGTTGCGTCCCTTGACGCTTTGGAGTAATAAGGTGTAGTTGAGAATGGTTTAAGCTATGAAACAAAATGAAATCTTGTGCTAATGGTCAGTAAGAGCCACAAATACCCTGATGTTCAGCATTTTTGACTGCAAAGTACAAAATCTACCTGAAATATTATTGTCTGGAAAATACATTTCTGTCTTTGATTGTTGGCAGTAGTACAGTAAAAGGTGCGTTCCCATACCAGGAGTCGAACCCGGGCCGCCTGGGTGAAAACCAGGAATCCTAACCGCTAGACCATATGGGAATGGATAGCTACACACTGAGGTATCTATTGAAAAAAATCAGCTCGGGGGCTTGCACAAGAAACGTCTGCAGATTGGCACGTGCATCTTACCTCGTTAGCGCAGTAGGTAGCGCGTCAGTCTCATAATCTGAAGGTCGTGAGTTCGATACTCACACGGGGCAGAGGGCTCCTCTTTTCCGAAGAGATTTTGTCAAAAACTTAGAACTTTCCTGTTCATTTCTAACACGTTTCTGATAAGTAAGGATTTGTGAACCCAAATGACACATGGGATGCTGGTTCTCTTGACCCGTTTGCTGTATAAAGAGGCAGATGAGAGTGATTTGAGCTATGAAAAAAAATTAAATCTTGTGCCAAAGGTCGTCACAATGAATGTAACCAAAAGCTGGTGTTCAGAATGATTGACAGCTAAGCGCAAAATCTACCTGAAATACTTTTGTCTGAAAAACACCCGCGTCAGTCTCATAATCTGAAGGTCGTGAGTTCGATCCTCACACGGGGCAGCAGGCTCCTCTTTTCCGAAGAGATTTTGTCAAAAACTTAGAACTTTCCCTTTCAGTTCTAACACGTTTCTGATAAGTAAGGATTTGTGAACCCAAATGACAGATGGGACACATGGGTTGCTGTTTCTCTTGACCCGTTTGCTGTATAAAGAGGCAGATGAGAGTGATTTGAGCTGTTTGACAGCTAAGCGCAAAATCTACCTGAAATACTTTTGTCTGAAAAACACCCGTCAGTAGCGAGCTACTCATATTCTGAAGTTCGTGAGTTCGATCCTCACACGGGGAAGCGGTCTCCTCTTTTCTGAAGAGATTCTGTCACCAAATTAGAACTTTCCCTTTCAGATTTAAAATGTTTCTGATAAGTAAGAATTTGCGAACCCAAATGACAGACAGGACACATGGGTTGTTGATTCTCTTGACACGTTTGCTCTAAAAGGGGCTAGTTGAGATTGATTTGAGCTATGAAACCAAATTAAATCTTGTGCCAAAGTTCATCACAACGAATGGACCAAAAGATGGCGTTCAGAATTTTCGACAGCTTAACGCAAATTCTACCTGAAATACTTTTGTCTGAAAAACACCTTTGTCTTTGAATGTTGGTGGCAGTACAGAAAAGTACATTCCCATACCGGGAGTTGAACCGGGGCCGCCTGGGTGAGAACCAGGAATCCTAACCGCGAACCAGGAATCCTAACCACTAGACCATATGGGAAAAGATGTGCTGTCTTATCAGTGACAATCTGAAAAAAAATAAGTTTTCTAGTTGGCACAAGCAACTTCTGCAGTTCTATTTGCGCAGCTTGCCTCGTTAACACAGTTGTAAGCAAATCAGTCTCATAAGCTGAAAGATGAACGTTCGATTCTTAGACGGGGTACTGGTCCCTCGTTTTCTCAATCGATTCTGTCTCCATCTTGGCTACAGGGCCACAGATTTTTCCGATTCAGTACCAAAACATAACCAATTTAGTTCCTAAACTGTTTCCACGTACAAGGCATGGGGCAGCTTTTGAATGTGTGTACTAGTTCCAAAGGAGTGTCACTCCCATAGCAGGAAGTAAACCAGTCGACCAGGGATACTAGGTCCTATCCACTTTTCCACGTGGGACAAGTTATACACTAAGCAGCAAGATAAATTAAAAAAAAAAAAAAAAGAAGTTTTTGCTTTGATTAAATAGCTTTTACATCACAAAAGAAAAAAGTTGCCACATGAGCATGGTACTTAGCACGTCAGTTGGTAATCTGAAGTTCATGAGGTTTTTTCCTCACACGTGGAACTATTCTCCCCCCTTTTCTTGGGATATTGTGTCACCCACTCAGAACTTTCTCACTGAAACGTTTCCGATTCGAAAGGAAACAGGAGCCTTAGTGACAGAAAGAACACATGGATTGTTGCGTCCCTTGACGCTTTGGAGTAATAAGGTGTAGTTGAGAATGGTTTAAGCTATGAAACAAAATGAAATCTTGTGCTAAAGGTCAGTAAGAGCCACAAATACCCTGATGTTCAGCATTTTTGACTGCAAAGTACAAAATCTACCTGAAATATTATTGTCTGGAAAATACATTTCTGTCTTTGATTGTTGGCAGTAGTACAGTAAAAGGTGCGTTCCCATACCGGGAGTCGAACCCGGGCCGCCTGGGTGAAAACCAGGAATCCTAACCGCTAGACCATATGGGAATGGATAGCTACACACTGAGGTATCTATTGAAAAAAATCAGCTCGGGGGCTTGCACAAGAAACGTCTGCATATTGGCACGTGCATCTTGCCTCGTTAGCGCAGTAGGTAGCGCGTCAGTCTCATAATCTGAAGGTCGTGAGTTCGATCCTCACACGGGGCAGCAGGCTCCTCTTTTCCGAAGAGATTTTGTCAAAAACTTAGAACTTTCCCGTTCAGTTCTAACACGTTTCTGATAAGTAAGGATTTGTGAACCCAAATGACACATGGGATGCTGGTTCTAATGACCCGTTTGCTGTATAAAGAGGCAGATGAGAGTGATTTGAGCTATAAAAAAAAATTAAATCTTGTGCCAAAGGTCGTCACAATGAATGTAACCAAAAGCTGGTGTTCAGAATGATTGACAGCTAAGCGCAAAATCTACCTGAAATACTTTTGTCTGAAAAACACCCGCGTCAGTCTCATAATCTGAAGGTCGTGAGTTCGATCCTCACACGGGGCAGCAGGCTCCTCTTTTCCGAAGAGATTTTGTCAAAACCTTAGAACTTTCCCTTTCAGTTCTAACACGTTTCTGATAAGTAAGGATTTGTGAACCCAAATGACAGATGGGACACATGGGTTGCTGTTTCTCTTGACCCGTTTGCTGTATAAAGAGGCAGATGAGAGTGATTTGAGCTGTTTGACAGCTAAGCGCAAAATCTACCTGAAATACTTTTGTCTGAAAAACACCCGTCAGTAGCGAGCGCGTCAGTCTCATATTCTGAAGTTCATGAGTTCGATCCTCACACGGGGAAGCAGTCTCCTCTTTTCTGAAGAGATTCTGTCACCAAATTAGAACTTTCCCTTTCAGATTTAAAATGTTTCTGATAAGTAAGAATTTGCGAACCCAAATAACAGACAGGACACATGGGTTGTTGATTCTCTTGACACGTTTCCTGTAAAAGGGGCTAGTTGAGATTGATTTGAGCTATGAAACCAAATTAAATCTTGTGCCAAAGTTCATCACAACGAACGGACCAAAAGATGGCGTTCAGAATTTTCGACAGCTTAACGCAAATTCTACCTGAAATACTTTTGTCTGAAAAACACCTTTGTCTTTGAATGTTGGTGGCAGTACAGAAAAGTACATTCCCATACCGGGAGTTGAACCCGGCCCGCCTGGGTGAGAACCAGGAATCCTAACCGCTAGACCATATGGGAAAAGATGTGCTGTCTTATCAGTGACAATCTGAAAAAAAATAAGTTTTCTACTTGGCACAAGCAACTTCTGCAGTTCTATTTGCGCAGCTTGCCTCGTTAACACAGTTGTAAGCAAATCAGTCTCATAAGCTGAAAGATGAACGTTCGATTCTTAGACGGGGTACTGGTCCCTCATTTTCTCAATCGATTCTGTCTCCATCTTGGCTACAGGGCCACAGATTTTTCCGATTCAGTACCAAAACATAACCAATTTAGTTCCTAAACTGTTTCCACGTACAAGGCATGGGGCAGCTTTTGAATGTGTGTACTAGTTCCAAAGGAGTGTCACTCCCATAGCAGGAAGTAAACCAGTCGACCAGGGATACTAGGTCCTATCTACTTTTCCACGTGGGACAAGTTATACACTAAGCAGCAAGATAAATTTAAAAAAAAAAAAAAAAAGAAGTTTTTGCTTTGATTAAATAGCTTTTACATCACAAAAGAAAAAAGTTGCCACATGAGCATGGTACTTAGCACGTCAGTTGGTAATCTGAAGTTCATGAGGTTTTTTCCTCACACGTGGAACTATTCTCCCCCCTTTTCTTGGGATATTGTGTCACCCACTCAGAACTTTCTCACTGAAACGTTTCCGATTCGAAAGGAAACAGGAGCCTTAGTGACAGACAGAACACATGGATTGTTGCGTCCCTTGACGCTTTGGAGTAATAAGGTGTAGTTGAGAATGGTTTAAGCTATGAAACAAAATGAAATCTTGTGCTAAAGGTCAGTAAGAGCCACAAATACCCTGATGTTCAGCATTTTTGACTGCAAAGTACAAAATCTACCTGAAATATTATTGTCTGGAAAATACATTTCTGTCTTTGATTGTTGGCAGTAGTACAGTAAAAGGTGCGTTCCCATACCGGGAGTCGAACCCGGGCTGCCGGGGTGAAAACCAGGAATCCTAACCACTAGACCATATGAGAATGGATAGCTACACACTGAGGTATCTATTGAAAAAAATCAGCTCGGGGGCTTGCACAAGAAACGTCTGCAGATTGGCACGTGCATCTTGCCTCGTTAGCGCAGTAGGTAGCGCGTCAGTCTCATAATCTGAAGGTCGTGAGTTCGATCCTCACACGGGGCAGCGGGCTCCTCTTTTCCGAAGAGATTTTGTCAAAAACTTAGAACTTTCCCATTCAGTTCTAACATGTTTCTGATAAGTAAGGATTTGTGAACCCAAATGACACATGGGTTGCTGGTTCTCTTGACTCGTTTGCTGTATAAAGAGGCAGATGAGAGTGATTTGAGCTATGAAAAAAAATTAAATCTTGTGCCAAAGGTCGTCACAATGAATGTAACCAAAAGCTGGTGTTCAGAATGATTGACAGCTAAGCGCAAAATCTACCTGAAATACTTTTGTCTGAAAAACACCCGCGTCAGTCTCATACTCTGAAGGTCGTGAGTTCGATCCTCACACGGGGCAGCAGGCTCCTCTTTTCCGAAGAGATTTTGTCAAAAACTTAGAACTTTCCCTTTCAGTTCTAACATGTTTCTGATAAGTAAGGATTTGTGAACCCAAGTGACAGATGGGACACATGGGTTGCTGTTTCACTTGACCCGTTTGCTGTATAAAGAGGCAGATGAGAGTGATTTGAGCTGTTTGACAGCTAAGCGCAAAATCTACCTGAAATACTTTTGTCTGAAAAACACCCGTCAGTAGCGAGCGCGTCAGTCTAATATTCTGAAGTTCGTGAGTTCGATCCTCACATGGGGAAGCGGTCTCCTCATTTCTGAAGAGATTCTGTCACCAAATTAGAACTTTCCCTTTCAGATTTAAAATGTTTCTGATAAGTAAGAATTTGCTAACCCAAATGACAGACAGGACACATGGGTTGTTGATTCTCTTGACACGTTTGCTGTAAAAGGGGCTAGTTGAGATTGATTTGAGCTATGAAACCAAATTAAATCTTGTGCCAAAGTTCATCACAACGAACGGACCAAAAGATGGCGTTCAGAATTTTCGACAGCTTAACGCAAATTCTACCTGAAATACTTTTGTCTGAAAAACACCTTTGTCTTTGAATGTTGGTGGCAGTACAGAAAAGTACATTCCCATACCGGGAGTTGAACCCGGCCCGCCTGGGTGAGAACCAGGAATCCTAACCGCTAGACCATATGGGAAAAGATGTGCTGTCTTATCAGTGACAATCTGAAAAAAAATAAGTTTTCTACTTGGCACAAGCAACTTCTGCAGTTCTATTTGCGCAGCTTGCCTCGTTAACACAGTTGTAAGCAAATCAGTCTCATAAGCTGAAAGATGAACGTTCGATTCTTAGACGGGGTACTGGTCCCTCGTTTTCTCAATCGATTCTGTCTCCATCTTGGCTACAGGGCCACAGATTTTTCCGATTCAGTACCAAAACATAACCAATTTAGTTCCTAAACTGTTTCCACGTACAAGGCATGGGGCAGCTTTTGAATGTGTGTACTAGTTCCAAAGGAGTGTCACTCCCATAGCAGGAAGTAAACCAGTTGACCAGGGATACTAGGTCCTATCCACTTTTCCACGTGGGACAAGTTATACACTAAGCAGCAAGATAAATTAAAAAAAAAAAAAAGAAGTTTTTGCTTTGATTAAATAGCTTTTACATCACAAAAGAAAAAAGTTGCCACATGAGCATGGTACTTAGCACGTCAGTTGGTAATCTGAAGTTCATGAGGTTTTTTCCTCACACGTGGAACTATTCTCCCCCCTTTTCTTGGGATATTGTGTCACCCACTCAGAACTTTCTCACTGAAACGTTTCCGATTCGAAAGGAAACAGGAGCCTTAGTGACAGACAGAACACATGGATTGTTGCGTCCCTTGACGCTTTGGAGTAATAAGGTGTAGTTGAGAATGGTTTAAGCTATGAAACAAAATGAAATCTTGTGCTAAAGGTCAGTAAGAGCCACAAATACCCTGATGTTCAGCATTTTTGACTGCAAAGTACAAAATCTACCTGAAGTATTATTGTCTGGAAAATACATTTCTGTCTTTGATTGTTGGCAGTAGTACAGTAAAAGGTGCGTTCCCATACCGGGAGTCGAACCCGGGCCGCCTGGGTGAAAACCAGGAATCCTAACCGCTAGACCATATGGGAAAGGATAGCTACACACTGAGGTATCTATTGAAAAAAATCAGCTCGGGGGCTTGCACAAGAAACGTCTGCAGATTGGCACGTGCATCTTGCCTCGTTAGCGCAGTAGGTAGCGCGTCAGTCTCATAATCTGAAGGTCGTGAGTTCGATCCTCACACGGGGCAGCGGGCTCCTCTTTTCCGAGGAGATTTTGTCAAAAACTTAGAACTTTCCCGTTCAGTTCTAACATGTTTCTGATAAGTAAGGATTTGTGAACCCAAATGACACATGGGTTGCTGGTTCTCTTGACTAGTTTGCTGTATAAAGAGGCAGATGAGAGTGATTTGAGCTATGAAAAAAAATTAAATCTTGTGCCAAAGGTCGTCACAATGAATGTAACCAAAAGCTGGTGTTCAGAATGATTGACAGCTAAGCGCAAAATCTACCTGAAATGCTTTTGTCTGAAAAACACCCGCGTCAGTCTCATAATCTGAAGGTCGTGAGTTCGATCCTCACACGGGGCAGCAGGCTCCTCTTTTCCGAAGACATTTTGTCAAAATCTTAGAACTTTCCCTTTCAGTTCTAACACGTTTCTGATAAGTAAGGATTTGTGAACCCAAATGACAGATGGGACACATGGGTTGCTGTTTCTCTTGACCCGTTTGCTGTATAAAGAGGCAGATGAGAGTGATTTGAGCTGTTTGACAGCTAAGCGCAAAATCTACCTGAAATACTTTTGTCTGAAAAACACCCGTCAGTAGCGAGCGCGTCAGTCTCATATTCTGAAGTTCGTGAGTTCGATCCTCACACGGAGAAGCGGTCTCCTCTTTTCTGAAGAGATTCTGTCACCAAATTAGAACTTTCCCTTTCAGATTTAAAATGTTTCTGATAAGTAAGAATTTGCGAACCCAAATGACAGACAGGACACATGGGTTGTTGATTCTCTTGACACGTTTGCTGTAAAAGGGGCTAGTTGAGATTGATTTGAGCTATGAAACCAAATTAAATCTTGTGCCAAAGTTCATCACAACGAACGGACCAAAAGATGGCGTTCAGAATTTTCGACAGCTTAACGCAAATTCTACCTGAAATACTTTTGTCTGAAAAACACCTTTGTCTTTGAATGTTGGTGGCAGTACAGAAAAGTACATTCCCATACCGGGAGTTGAACCCGGGCCGCCTGGGTGAGAACCAGGAATCCTAACCGCTAGACCATATGGGAAAAGATGTGCTTTCTTATCAGTGACAATCTGAAAAAAAATAAGTTTTCTACTTGGCACAAGCAACTTCTGCAGTTCTATTTGCGCAGCTTGCCTCGTTAACACAGTTGTAAGCAAATCAGTCTCATAAGCTGAAAGATGAACGTTCGATTCTTAGACGGGGTACTGGTCCCTCGTTTTCTCAATCGATTCTGTCTCCATCTTGGCTACAGGGCCACAGATTTTTCCGATTCAGTACCAAAACATAACCAATTTAGTTCCTAAACTGTTTCCACGTACAAGGCATGGGGCAGCTTTTGAATGTGTGTACTAGTTCCAAAGGAGTGTCACTCCCATAGCAGGAAGTAAACCAGTCGACCAGGGATACTAGGTCCTATCCACTTTTCCACGTGGGACAAGTTATACACTAAGCAGCAAGATAAATTAAAAAAAAAAAAAAGAAGTTTTTGCTTTGATTAAATAGCTTTTACATCACAAAAGAAAAAAGTTGCCACATGAGCATGGTACTTAGCACGTCAGTTGGTAATCTGAAGTTCATGAGGTTTTTTCCTCACACGTGGAACTATTCTCCCCCCTTTTCTTGGGATATTGTGTCACCCACTCAGAACTTTCTCACTGAAACGTTTCCGATTCGAAAGGAAACAGAAGCCTTAGTGACAGACAGAACACATGGATTGTTGCGTCCCTTTACGCTTTGGAGTAATAAGGTGTAGTTGAGAATGGTTTAAGCTATGAAACAAAATGAAATCTTGTGCTAAAGGTCAGTAAGAGCCACAAATACCCTGATGTTCAGCATTTTTGACTGCAAAGTACAAAATCTACCTGGAATATTATTGTCTGGAAAATACATTTCTGTCTTTGATTGTTGGCAGTAGTACAGTAAAAGGTGCGTTCCCATACCGGGAGTCGAACCCGGGCCGCCTGGGTGAAAACCAGGAATCCTTACCGCTAGACCATATGGGAATGGATAGCTACACACTGAGGTATCTATTGAAAAAAATCAGCTCGGGGGCTTGCACAAGAAACGTCTGCAGATTGGCACGTGCATCTTGCCTCGTTAGCGCAGTAGGTAGCGCGTCAGTCTCATAATCTGAAGGCCGTGAGTTCGATACTCACACGGGGCAGCGGGCTCCTCTTTTCCGAAGAGATTTTGTCAAAAACTTAGAACTTTCCCGTTCATTTCTAACACGTTTCTGATAAGTAAGGATTTGTGAACCCAAATGACACATGGGATGCTGGTTCTCTTGACCCGTTTGCTGTATAAAGAGGCAGATGAGAGTGATTTGAGCTATGAAAAAAAATTAAATCTTGTGCCAAAGTTCATCACAATGAATGTAACCAAAAGCTGGTGTTCAGAATGATTGACAGCTAAGCGCAAAATCTACCTGAAATACTTTTGTCTGAAAAACACCCGCGTCAGTCTCATAATCTGAAGGTCGTGAGTTCGATCCTCACACGGGGCAGCAGGCTCCTCTTTTCCGAAGAGATTTTGTCAAAAACTTAGAACTTTCCCTTTCAGTTCTAACACGTTTCTGATAAGTAAGGATTTGTGAACCCAAATGACAGATGGGACACATGGGTTGCTGTTTCTCTTGACCCGTTTGCTGTATAAAGAGGCAGATGAGAGTGATTTGAGCTGTTTGACAGCTAAGCGCAAAATCTACCTGAAATACTTTTGTCTGAAAAACACCCGTCAGTAGCGAGCGCGTCAGTCTCATATTCTGAAGTTCGTGAGTTCGATCCTCACACGGGGAAGCGGTCTCCTCTTTTCTGAAGAGATTCTGTCACCAAATTAGAACTTTCCCTTTCAGATTTAAAATGTTTCTGATAAGTAAGAATTTGCGAACCCAAATGACAGACAGGACACATGGGTTGTTGATTCTCTTGACACGTTTGCTGTAAAAGGGGCTAGTTGAGATTGATTTGAGCTATGAAACCAAATTAAATCTTGTGCCAAAGTTCATCACAACGAACGGACCAAAAGATGGCGTTCAGAATTTTCGACAGCTTAACGCAAATTCTACCTGAAATACTTTTGTCTGAAAAACACCTTTGTCTTTGAATGTTGGTGGCAGTACAGAAAAGTATATTCCCATACCGGGCGTTGAACCCGGCCCGCCTGGGTGAGAACCAGGAATCCTAACCGCTAGACCATATGGGAAAAGATGTGCTGTCTTATCAGTGACAATCTGAAAAAAAATAAGTTTTCTACTTGGCACAAGCAACTTCTGCAGTTCTATTTGCGCAGCTTGCCTCGTTAACACAGTTGTAAGCAAATCAGTCTCATAAGCTGAAAGATGAACGTTCGATTCTTAGACGGGGTACTGGTCCCTCGTTTTCTCAATCGATTCTGTCTCCATCTTGGCTACAGGGCCACAGATTTTTCCGATTCAGTACCAAAACATAACCAATTTAGTTCCTAAACTGTTTCCACGTACAAGGCATGGGGCAGCTTTTGAATGTGTGTACTAGTTCCAAAGGAGTGTCACTCCCATAGCAGGAAGTAAACCAGTCGACCAGGGATACTAGGTCCTATCTACTTTTCCACGTGGGACAAGTTATACACTAAGCAGCAAGATAAATTTAAAAAAAAAAAAAAAAGAAGTTTTTGCTTTGATTAAATAGCTTTTACATCACAAAAGAAAAAAGTTGCCACATGAGCATGGTACTTAGCACGTCAGTTGGTAATCTGAAGTTCATGAGGTTTTTTCCTCACACGTGGAACTATTCTCCCCCCTTTTCTTGGGATATTGTGTCACCCACTGAGAACTTTCTCACTGAAACGTTTCCGATTCGAAAGGAAACAGGAGCCTTAGTGACAGACAGAACACATGGATTGTTGCGTCCCTTGACGCTTTGGAGTAATAAGGTGTAGTTGAGAATGGTTTAAGCTATGAAACAAAATGAAATCTTGTGCTGAAGGTCAGTAAGAGCCACAAATACCCTGATGTTCAGCATTTTTGACTGCAAAGTACAAAATCTACCTGAAATATTATTGTCTGGAAAATACATTTCTGTCTTTGATTGTTGGCAGTAGTACAGTAAAAGGTGCGTTCCCATACCGGGAGTCGAACCCGGGCCGCCTGGGTGAAAACCAGGAATCCTAACCACTAGACCATATGGGAATGGATAGCTACACACTGAGGTATCTATTGAAAAAAATCAGCTCGGGGGCTTGCACAAGAAACGTCTGCAGATTGGCACGTGCATCTTGCCTCGTTAGCGCAGTAGGTAGCGCGTCAGTCTCATAATCTGAAGGTCGTGAGTTCGATCCTCACACGGGGCAGCGGGCTCCTCTTTTCCGAAGAGATTTTGTCAAAAACTTAGAACTTTCCCGTTCAGTTCTAACATGTTTCTGATAAGTAAGGATTTGTGAACCCAAATGACACATGGGTTGCTGGTTCTCTTGACTCGTTTGCTGTATAAAGAGGCAGATGAGAGTGATTTGAGCTATGAAAAAAAAATTAAATCTTGTGCCAAAGGTCGTCACAATGAATGTAACCAAAAGCTGGTGTTCAGAATGATTGACAGCTAAGCGCAAAATCTACCTGAAATACTTTTGTCTGAAAAACACCCGCGTCAGTCTCATAATCTGAAGGTCGTGAGTTCGATCCTCACACGGGGCAGCAGGCTCCTCTTTTCCGAAGAGATTTTGTCAAAATCTTAGAACTTTCCCTTTCAGTTCTAACACGTTTCTGATAAGTAAGGATTTGTGAACCCAAATGACAGATGGGACACATGGGTTGCTGTTTCTCTTGACCCGTTTGCTGTATAAAGAGGCAGATGAGAGTGATTTGAGCTGTTTGACAGCTAAGCGCAAAATCTACCTGAAATACTTTTGTCTGAAAAACACCCGTCAGTAGCGAGCGCGTCAGGCTCATATTCTGAAGTTCGTGAGTTCGATCCTCACACGGGGAAGCGGTCTCGTCTTTTCTGAAGAGATTCTGTCACCAAATTAGAACTTTCCCTTTCAGATTTAAAATGTTTCTGATAAGTAAGAATTTGCGAACCCAAATGACAGACAGGACACATGGGTTGTTGATTCTCTTGACACGTTTGCTCTAAAAGGGGCTAGTTGAGATTGATTTGAGCTATGAAACCAAATTAAATCTTGTGCCAAAGTTCATCACAACGAACGGACCAAAAGATGGCGTTCAGAATTTTCGACAGCTTAACGCAAATTCTACCTGAAATACTTTTGTCTGAAAAACACCTTTGTCTTTGAATGTTGGTGGCAGTACAGAAAAGTAAATTCCCATACCGGGAGTTGAACCCGGGCCGCCTGGGTGAGAACCAGGAATCCTAACCGCTAGACCATATGGGAAAAGATGTGCTGTCTTATCAGTGACAATCTGAAAAAAAATAAGTTTTCTACTTGGCACAAGCAACTTCTGCAGTTCTATTTGCCCAGCTTGCCTCGTTAACACAGTTGTAAGCAAATCAGTCTCATAAGCTGAAAGATGAACGTTCGATTCTTAGACGGGGTACTGGTCCCTCGTTTTCTCAATCGATTCTGTCTCCATCTTGGCTACAGGGCCACAGATTTTTCCGATTCAGTACCAAAACATAACCAATTTAGTTCCTAAACTGTTTCCACGTACAAGGCATGGGGCAGCTTTTGAATGTGTGTACTAGTTCCAAAGGAGTGTCACTCCCATAGCAGGAAGTAAACCAGTCGACCAGGGATACTAGGTCCTATCTACTTTTCCACGTGGGACAAGTTATACACTAAGCAGCAAGATAAATTTAAAAAAAAAAAAAAAAGAAGTTTTTGCTTTGATTAAATAGCTTTTACATCACAAAAGAAAAAAGTTGCCACATGAGCATGGTACTTAGCACGTCAGTTGGTAATCTGAAGTTCATGAGGTTTTTTCCTCACACGTGGAACTATTCTCCCCCCTTTTCTTGGGATATTGTGTCACCCACTCAGAACTTTCTCACTGAAACGTTTCCGATTCGAAAGGAAACAGGAGCCTTAGTGACAGACAGAACACATGGATTGTTGCGTCCCTTGACGCTTTGGAGTAATAAGGTGTAGTTGAGAATGGTTTAAGCTATGAAACAAAATGAAATCTTGTGCTGAAGGTCAGTAAGAGCCACAAATACCCTGATGTTCAGCATTTTTGACTGCAAAGTACAAAATCTACCTGAAATATTATTGTCTGGAAAATACATTTCTGTCTTTGATTGTTGGCAGTAGTACAGTAAAAGGTGCGTTCCCATACCGGGAGTCGAACCCGGGCCGCCTGGGTGAAAACCAGGAATCCTAACCACTAGACCATATGGGAATGGATAGCTACACACTGAGGTATCTATTGAAAAAAATCAGCTCGGGGGCTTGCACAAGAAACGTCTGCAGATTGGCACGTGCATCTTGTCTCGTTAGCGCAGTAGGTAGCGCGTCAGTCTCATAATCTGAAGGTCGTGAGTTCGATCCTCACACGGGGCAGCGGGCTCCTCTTTTCCGAAGAGATTTTGTCAAAAACTTAGAACTTTCCCGTTCAGTTCTAACATGTTTCTGATAAGTAAGGATTTGTGAACCCAAATGACACATGGGTTGCTGGTTCTCTTGACTCGTTTGCTGTATAAAGAGGCAGATGAGAGTGATTTGAGCTATGAAAAAAAATTAAATCTTGTGCCAAAGGTCGTCACAATGAATGTAACCAAAAGCTGGTGTTCAGAATGATTGACAGCTAAGCGCAAAATCTACCTGAAATACTTTTGTCTGAAAAACACCCGCGTCAGTCTCATAATCTGAAGGTCGTGAGTTCGATCCTCACACGGGGCAGCAGGCTCCTCTTTTCCGAAGAGATTTTGTCAAAATCTTAGAACTTTCCCTTTCAGTTCTAACACGTTTCTGATAAGTAAGGATTTGTGAACCCAAATGACAGATGGGACACATGGGTTGCTGTTTCTCTTGACCCGTTTGCTGTATAAAGAGGCAGATGAGAGTGATTTGAGCTGTTTGACAGCTAAGCGCAAAATCTACCTGAAATACTTTTGTCTGAAAAACACCCGTCAGTAGCGAGCGCGTCAGTCTCATATTCTGAAGTTCGTGAGTTCGATCCTCACACGGGGAAGCGGTCTCCTCTTTTCTGAAGAGATTCTGTCACCAAATTAGAACTTTCCCTTTCAGATTTAAAATGTTTCTGATAAGTAAGAATTTGCGAACCCAAATGACAGACAGGACACATGGGTTGTTGATTCTCTTGACACGTTTGCTCTAAAAGGGGCTAGTTGAGATTGATTTGAGCTATGAAACCAAATTAAATCTTGTGCCAAAGTTCATCACAACGAACGGACCAAAAGATGGCGTTCAGAATTTTCGACAGCTTAACGCAAATTCTACCTGAAATACTTTTGTCTGAAAAACACCTTTGTCTTTGAATGTTGGTGGCAGTACAGAAAAGTACATTCCCATACCGGGAGTTGAACCCAGGCCGCCTGGGTGAGAACCAGGAATCCTAACCGCTAGACCATATGGGAAAAGATGTGCTGTCTTATCAGTGACAATCTTAAAAAAAATAAGTTTTCTACTTGGCACAAGCAACTTCTGCAGTTCTATTTGCGCAGCTTGCCTCGTTAACACAGTTGTAAGCAAATCAGTCTCATAAGCTGAAAGATGAACGTTCGATTCTTAGACGGGGTACTGGTCCCTCGTTTTCTCAATCGATTCTGTCTCCATCTTGGCTACAGGGCCACAGATTTTTCCGATTCAGTACCAAAACATAACCAATTTAGTTCCTAAACTGTTTCCACGTACAAGGCATGGGGCAGCTTTTGAATGTGTGTACTAGTTCCAAAGGAGTGTCACTCCCATAGCAGGAAGTAAACCAGTCGACCAGGGATACTAGGTCCTATCCACTTTTCCACGTGGGACAAGTTATACACTAAGCAGCAAGATAAATTAAAAAAAAAAAAAAGAAGTTTTTGCTTTGATTAAATAGCTTTTACATCACAAAAGAAAAAAGTTGCCACATGAGCATGGTACTTAGCACGTCAGTTGGTAATCTGAAGTTCATGAGGTTTTTTCCTCACACGTGGAACTATTCTCCCCCCTTTTCTTGGGATATTGTGTCACCCACTCAGAACTTTCTCACTGAAACGTTTCCGATTCGAAAGGAAACAGGAGCCTTAGTGACAGACAGAACACATGGATTGTTGCGTCCCTTGACGCTTTGGAGTAATAAGGTGTAGTTGAGAATGGTTTAAGCTATGAAACAAAATGAAATCTTGTGCTAAAGGTCAGTAAGAGCCACAAATACCCTGATGTTCAGCATTTTTGACTGCAAAGTACAAAATCTACCTGAAATATTATTGTCTGGAAAATACATTTCTGTCTTTGATTGTTGGCAGTAGTACAGTAAAAGGTGCGTTCCCATACCGGGAGTCGAACCCGGGCCGCCTGGGTGAAAACCAGGAATCCTAACCGCTAGACCATATGGGAAAGGATAGCTACACACTGAGGTATCTATTGAAAAAAATCAGCTCGGGGGCTTGCACAAGAAACGTCTGCAGATTGGCACGTGCATCTTGCCTCGTTAGCGCAGTAGGTAGCGCGTCAGTCTCATAATCTGAAGGTCGTGAGTTCGATCCTCACACGGGGCAGCGGGCTCCTCTTTTCCGAAGAGATTTTGTCAAAAACTTAGAACTTTCCCGTTCAGTTCTAACATGTTTCTGATAAGTAAGGATTTGTGAACCCAAATGACACATGGGTTGCTGGTTCTCTTGACTCGTTTGCTGTATAAAGAGGCAGATGAGAGTGATTTGAGCTATGAAAAAAAATTAAATCTTGTGCCAAAGGTCGTCACAATGAATGTAACCAAAAGCTGGTGTTCAGAATGATTGACAGCTAAGCGCAAAATCTACCTGAAATGCTTTTGTCTGAAAAACACCAGCGTCAGTCTCATAATCTGAAAGTCGTGAGTTCGATCCTCACACGGGGCAGCAGGCTCCTCTTTTCCGAAGACATTTTGTCAAAATCTTAGAACTTTCCCTTTCAGTTCTAACACGTTTCTGATAAGTAAGGATTTGTGAACCCAAATGACATATGGGACACATGGGTTGCTGTTTCTCTTGACCCGTTTGCTGTATAAAGAGGCAGATGAGAGTGATTTGAGCTGTTTGACAGCTAAGCGCAAAATCTACCTGAAATACTTTTGTCTGAAAAACACCCGTCAGTAGCGAGCGCGTCAGTCTCATATTCTGAAGTTCGTGAGTTCGATCCTCACACGGGGAAGCGGTCTCCTCTTTTCTGAAGAGATTCTGTCACCAAATTAGAACTTTCCCTTTCAGATTTAAAATGTTTCTGATAAGTAAGAATTTGCGAACCCAAATGACAGACAGGACACATGGGTTGTTGATTCTCTTGACACGTTTGCTGTAAAAGGGGCTAGTTGAGATTGATTTGAGCTATGAAACCAAATTAAATCTTGTGCCAAAGTTCATCACAACGAACGGACCAAAAGATGGCGTTCAGAATATTCGACAGCTTAACGCAAATTCTACCTGAAATACTTTTGTCTGAAAAACACCTTTGTCTTTGAATGTTGGTGGCAGTACAGAAAAGTACATTCCCATACCGGGAGTTGAACCCGGGCCGCCTGGGTGAGAACCAGGAATCCTAACCGCTAGACCATATGGGAAAAGATGTGCTGTCTTATCAGTGACAATCTGAAAAAAAATAAGTTTTCTACTTGGCACAAGCAACTTCTGCAGTTCTATTTGCGCAGCTTGCCTCGTTAACACAGTTGTAAGCAAATCAGTCTCATAAGCTGAAAGATGAACGTTCGATTCTTAGACGGGGTACTGGTCCCTCGTTTTCTCAATCGATTCTGTCTCCATCTTGGCTACAGGGCCACAGATTTTTCCGATTCAGTACCAAAACATAACCAATTTAATTCCTAAACTGTTTCCACGTACAAGGCATGGGGCAGCTTTTGAATGTGTGTACTAGTTCCAAAGGAGTGTCACTCCCATAGCAGGAAGTAAACCAGTCGACCAGGGATACTAGGTCCTATCCACTTTTCCACGTGGGACAAGTTATACACTAAGCAGCAAGATAAATTAAAAAAAAAAAAAAGAAGTTTTTGCTTTGATTAAACATCTTTTACATCACAAAAGAAAAAAGTTGCCACATGAGCATGGTACTTAGCACGTCAGTTGGTAATCTGAAGTTCATGAGGTTTTTTCCTCACACGTGGAACTATTCTCCCCCCTTTTCTTGGGATATTGTGTCACCCACTCAGAACTTTCTCACTGAAACGTTTCCGATTCGAAAGGAAACAGAAGCCTTAGTGACAGACAGAACACATGGATTGTTGCGTCCCTTCACGCTTTGGAGTAATAAGGTGTAGTTGAGAATGGTTTAAGCTATGAAACAAAATGAAATCTTGTGCTAAAGGTCAGTAAGAGCCACAAATACCCTGATGTTCAGCATTTTTGACTGCAAAGTACAAAATCTACCTGGAATATTATTGTCTGGAAAATACATTTCTGTCTTTGATTGTTGGCAGTAGTACAGTAAAAGGTGCGTTCCCATACCGGGAGTCGAACCCGGGCCGCCTGGGTGAAAACCAGGAATCCTTACCGCTAGACCATATGGGAATGGATAGCTACACACTGAGGTATCTATTGAAAAAAATCAGCTCGGGGGCTTGCACAAGAAACGTCTGCAGATTGGCACGTGCATCTTGCCTCGTTAGCGCAGTAGGTAGCGCGTCAGTCTCATAATCTGAAGGTTGTGAGTTCGATACTCACACGGAGCAGCGGGCTCCTCTTTTCCGAAGAGATTTTGTCAAAAACTTAGAACTTTCCCGTTCATTTCTAACACGTTTCTGATAAGTAAGGATTTGTGAACCCAAATGACACATGGGATGCTGGTTCTCTTGACCCGTTTGCTGTATAAAGAGGCAGATGAGAGTGATTTGAGCTATGAAAAAAAATTAAATCTTGTGCCAAAGGTCGTCACAATGAATGTAACCAAAAGCTGGTGTTCAGAATGATTGACAGCTAAGCGCAAAATCTACCTGAAATACTTTTGTCTGAAAAACACCCGCGTCAGTCTCATAATCTGAAGGTCGTGAGTTCGATCCTCACACGGGGCAGCAGGCTCCTCTTTTCCGAAGAGATTTTGTCAAAAACTTAGAACTTTCCCTTTCAGTTCTAACACGTTTCTGATAAGTAAGGATTTGTGAACCCAAATGACAGATGGGACACATGGGTTGCTGTTTCTCTTGACCCGTTTGCTGTATAAAGAGGCAGATGAGAGTGATTTGAGCTGTTTGACAGCTAAGCGCAAAATCTACCTGAAATACTTTTGTCTGAAAAACACCCGTCAGTAGCGAGCGCGTCAGTCTCATATTCTGAAGTTCGTGAGTTCGATCCTCACACGGGGAAGCGGTCTCCTCTTTTCTGAAGAGATTCTGTCACCAAATTAGAACTTTCCCTTTCAGATTTAAAATGTTTCTGATAAGTAAGAATTTGCGAACCCAAATGACAGACAGGACACATGGGTTGTTGATTCTCTTGACACGTTTGCTGTAAAAGGGGCTAGTTGAGATTGATTTGAGCTATGAAACCAAATTAAATCTTGTGCCAAAGTTCATCACAACGAACGGACCAAAAGATGGCGTTCAGAATATTCGACAGCTTAACGCAAATTCTACCTGAAATACTTTTGTCTGAAAAACACCTTTGTCTTTGAATGTTGGTGGCAGTACAGAAAAGTACATTCCCATACCGGGAGTTGAACCCGGGCCGCCTGGGTGAGAACCAGGAATCCTAACCGCTAGACCATATGGGAAAAGATGTGCTGTCTTATCAGTGACAATCTGAAAAAAAATAAGTTTTCTACTTGGCACAAGCAACTTCTGCAGTTCTATTTGCGCAGCTTGCCTCGTTAACACAGTTGTAAGCAAATCAGTCTCATAAGCTGAAAGATGAACGTTCGATTCTTAGACGGGGTACTGGTCCCTCGTTTTCTCAATCGATTCTGTCTCCATCTTGGCTACAGGGCCACAGATTTTTCCGATTCAGTACCAAAACATAACCAATTTAATTCCTAAACTGTTTCCACGTACAAGGCATGGGGCAGCTTTTGAATGTGTGTACTAGTTCCAAAGGAGTGTCACTCCCATAGCAGGAAGTAAACCAGTCGACCAGGGATACTAGGTCCTATCCACTTTTCCACGTGGGACAAGTTATACACTAAGCAGCAAGATAAATTAAAAAAAAAAAAAAGAAGTTTTTGCTTTGATTAAACATCTTTTACATCACAAAAGAAAAAAGTTGCCACATGAGCATGGTACTTAGCACGTCAGTTGGTAATCTGAAGTTCATGAGGTTTTTTCCTCACACGTGGAACTATTCTCCCCCCTTTTCTTGGGATATTGTGTCACCCACTCAGAACTTTCTCACTGAAACGTTTCCGATTCGAAAGGAAACAGAAGCCTTAGTGACAGACAGAACACATGGATTGTTGCGTCCCTTCACGCTTTGGAGTAATAAGGTGTAGTTGAGAATGGTTTAAGCTATGAAACAAAATGAAATCTTGTGCTAAAGGTCAGTAAGAGCCACAAATACCCTGATGTTCAGCATTTTTGACTGCAAAGTACAAAATCTACCTGGAATATTATTGTCTGGAAAATACATTTCTGTCTTTGATTGTTGGCAGTAGTACAGTAAAAGGTGCGTTCCCATACCGGGAGTCGAACCCGGGCCGCCTGGGTGAAAACCAGGAATCCTTACCGCTAGACCATATGGGAATGGATAGCTACACACTGAGGTATCTATTGAAAAAAATCAGCTCGGGGGCTTGCACAAGAAACGTCTGCAGATTGGCACGTGCATCTTGCCTCGTTAGCGCAGTAGGTAGCGCGTCAGTCTCATAATCTGAAGGTTGTGAGTTCGATACTCACACGGAGCAGCGGGCTCCTCTTTTCCGAAGAGATTTTGTCAAAAACTTAGAACTTTCCCGTTCATTTCTAACACGTTTCTGATAAGTAAGGATTTGTGAACCCAAATGACACATGGGATGCTGGTTCTCTTGACCCGTTTGCTGTATAAAGAGGCAGATGAGAGTGATTTGAGCTATGAAAAAAAATTAAATCTTGTGCCAAAGGTCGTCACAATGAATGTAACCAAAAGCTGGTGTTCAGAATGATTGACAGCTAAGCGCAAAATCTACCTGAAATACTTTTGTCTGAAAAACACCCGCGTCAGTCTCATAATCTGAAGGTCGTGAGTTCGATCCTCACACGGGGCAGCAGGCTCCTCTTTTCCGAAGAGATTTTGTCAAAAACTTAGAACTTTCCCTTTCAGTTCTAACACGTTTCTGATAAGTAAGGATTTGTGAACCCAAATGACAGATGGGACACATGGGTTGCTGTTTCTCTTGACCCGTTTGCTGTATAAAGAGGCAGATGAGAGTGATTTGAGCTGTTTGACAGCTAAGCGCAAAATCTACCTGAAATACTTTTGTCTGAAAAACACCCGTCAGTAGCGAGCGCGTCAGTCTCATATTCTGAAGTTCGTGAGTTCAATCCTCACACGGGGAAGCGGTCTCCTCTTTTCTGAAGAGATTCTGTCACCAAATTAGAACTTTCCCTTTCAGATTTAAAATGTTTCTGATAAGTAAGAATTTGCGAACCCAAATGACAGACAGGACACATGGGTTGTTGATTCTCTTGACACGTTTGCTGTAAAAGGGGCTAGTTGAGATTGATTTGAGCTATGAAACCAAATTAAATCTTGTGCCAAAGTTCATCACAACGAACGGACCAAAAGATGGCGTTCAGAATTTTCGACAGCTTAACGCAAATTCTACCTGAAATACTTTTGTCTGAAAAACACCTTTGTCTTTGAATGTTGGTGGCAGTACAGAAAAGTACATTCCCATACCGGGAGTTGAACACGGCCCGCCTGGGTGAGAACCAGGAATCCTAACCGATAGACCATATGGGAAAAGATGTGCTGTCTTATCAGTGACAATCTGAAAAAAAATAAGTTTTCTACTTGGCACAAGCAACTTCTGCAGTTCTATTTGCGCAGCTTGCCTCATTAACACAGTTGTAAGCAAATCAGTCTCATAAGCTGAAAGATGAACGTTCGATTCTTAGACGGGGTACTGGTCCCTCGTTTTCTCAATCGATTCTGTCTCCATCTTGGCTACAGGGCCACAGATTTTTCCGATTCAGTACCAAAACATAACCAATTTAGTTCCTAAACTGTTTCCACGTACAAGGCATGGGGCAGCTTTTGAATGTGTGTACTAGTTCCAAAGGAGTGTCACTCCCATAGCAGGAAGTAAACCAGTCGACCAGGGATACTAGGTCCTATCCACTTTTCCACGTGGGACACGTTATACACTAAGCAGCAAGATAAATTAAAAAAAAAAAAAAGAAGTTTTTGCTTTGATTAAATAGCTTTTACATCACAAAAGAAAAAAGTTGCCACATGAGCATGGTACTTAGCACGTCAGTTGGTAATCTGAAGTTCATGAGGTTTTTTCCTCACACGTGGAACTATTCTCCCCCCTTTTCTTGGGATATTGTGTCACCCACTCAGAACTTTCTCACTGAAACGTTTCCGATTCGAAAGGAAACAGGAGCCTTAGTGACAGACAGAACACATGGATTGTTGCATCCCTTGACGCTTTGGAGTAATAAGGTGTAGTTGAGAATGGTTTAAGCTATGAAACAAAATGAAATCTTGTGCTAAAGGTCAGTAAGAGCCACAAATACCCTGATGTTCAGCATTTTTGACTGCAAAGTACAAAATCTACCTGAAATATTATTGTCTGGAAAATACATTTCTGTCTTTGATTGTTGGCAGTAGTACAGTAAAAGGTGCGTTCCCATACCGGGAGTCGAACCCGGGGCCCCTGGGTGAAAACCAGGAATCCTAACCGCTAGACCATATGGGAAAGGATAGCTACACACTGAGGTATCTATTGAAAAAAATCAGCTCGGGGGCTTGCACAAGAAACGTCTGCAGATTGGCACGTGCATCTTGCCTCGTTAGCGCAGTAGGTAGCGTGTCAGTCTCATAATCTGAAGGTCGTGAGTTCGATCCTCACACGGGGCAGCGGGCTCCTCTTTTCCGAAGAGATTTTGTCAAAAACTTAGAACTTTCCCGTTCAGTTCTAACATGTTTCTGATAAGTAAGGATTTGTGAACCCAAATGACACATGGGTTGCTGGTTCTCTTGACTCGTTTGCTGTATAAAGAGGCAGATGAGAGTGATTTGAGCTATGAAAAAAAATTAAATCTTGTGCCAAAGGTCGTCACAATGAATGTAACCAAAAGCTGGTGTTCAGAATGATTGACAGCTAAGCGCAAAATCTACCTGAAATGCTTTTGTCTGAAAAACACCCGCGTCAGTCTCATAATCTGAAGGTCGTGAGTTCGATCCTCACACGGGGCAGCAGGCTCCTCTTTTCCGAAGAGATTTTGTCAAAATCTTAGAACTTTCCCTTTCAGTTCTAACACGTTTCTGATAAGTAAGGATTTGTGAACCCAAATGACAGATGGGACACATGGGTTGCTGTTTCTCTTGACCCGTTTGCTGTATAAAGAGGCAGATGAGAGTGATTTGAGCTGTTTGACAGCTAAGCGCAAAATCTACCTGAAATACTTTTGTCTGAAAAACACCCGTCAGTAGCGAGCGCGTCAGTCTCATATTCTGAAGTTCGTGAGTTCGATCCTCACACGGGGAAGCGGTCTCCTCTTTTCTGAAGAGATTCTGTCACCAAATTAGAACTTTCCCTTTCAGATTTAAAATGTTTCTGATAAGTAAGAATTTGCGAACCCAAATGACAGACAGGACACATGGGTTGTTGATTCTCTTGACACGTTTGCTGTAAAAGGGGCTAGTTGAGATTGATTTGAGCTATGAAACCAAATTAAATCTTGTGCCAAAGTTCATCACAACGAACGGACCAAAAGATGGCGTTCAGAATTTTCGACAGCTTAACGCAAATTCTACCTGAAATACTTTTGTCTGAAAAACACCTTTGTCTTTGAATGTTGGTGGCAGTACAGAAAAGTACATTCCCATACCGGGAGTTGAACCCGGGACGCCTGGGTGAAAACCAGGAATCCTAACCGCTAGACCATATGGGAAAAGATGTGCTGTCTTATCAGTGACAATCTGAAAAAAAATAAGTTTTCTACATGGCACAAGCAACTTCTGCAGTTCTATTTGCGCAGCTTGCCTCGTTAACACAGTTGTAAGCAAATCAGTCTCATAAGCTGAAAGATGAACGTTCGATTCTTAGACGGGGTACTGGTCCCTCGTTTTCTCAATCGATTCTGTCTCCATCTTGGCTACAGGGCCACAGATTTTTCCGATTCAGTACCAAAACATAACCAATTTAGTTCCTAAACTGTTTCCACGTACAAGGCATGGGGCAGCTTTTGAATGTGTGTACTAGTTCCAAAGGAGTGTCACTCCCATAGCAGGAAGTAAACCAGTCGACCAGGGATACTAGGTCCTATCCACTTTTCCACGTGGGACAAGTTATACACTAAGCAGCAAGATAAATTAAAAAAAAAAAAAAGAAGTTTTTGCTTTGATTAAATAGCTTTTACATCACAAAAGAAAAAAGTTGCCACATGAGCATGGTACTTAGCACGTCAGTTGGTAATCTGAAGTTCATGAGGTTTTTTCCTCACACGTGGAACTATTCTCCCCCCTTTTCTTGGGATATTGTGTCACCCACTCAGAACTTTCTCACTGAAACGTTTCCGATTCGAAAGGAAACAGAAGCCTTAGTGACAGACAGAACACATGGATTGTTGCGTCCCTTGACGCTTTGGAGTAATAAGGTGTAGTTGAGAATGGTTTAAGCTATGAAACAAAATGAAATCTTGTGCTAAAGGTCAGTAAGAGCCACAAATACCCTGATGTTCAGCATTTTTGACTGCAAAGTACAAAATCTACCTGGAATATTATTGTCTGGAAAATACATTTCTGTCTTTGATTGTTGGCAGTAGTACAGTAAAAGGTGCGTTCCCATACCGGGAGTCGAACCCGGGCCACCTGGGTGAACACCAGGAATCCTGACCGCTAGACCATATGGGAATGGATAGCTACACACTGAGGTATCTATTGAAAAAAATCAGCTCGGGGGCTTGCACAAGAAACGTCTGCAGATTGGCACGTGCATCTTGCCTCGTTAGCGCAGTAGGTAGCGCGTCAGTCTCATAATCTGAAGGTCGTGAGTTCGATACTCACACGGGGCAGCGGGCTCCTCTTTTCCGAAGAGATTTTGTCAAAAACTTAGAACTTTCCCGTTCATTTCTAACACGTTTCTGATAAGTAAGGATTTGTGAACCCAAATGACACATGGGATGCTGGTTCTCTTGACCCGTTTGCTGTATAAAGAGGCAGATGAGAGTGATTTGAGCTATGAAAAAAAATTAAATCTTGTGCCAAAGGTCGTCACAATGAATGTAACCAAAAGCTGGTGTTCAGAATGATTGACAGCTAAGCGCAAAATCTACCTGAAATACTTTTGTCTGAAAAACACCCGCGTCAGTCTCATAATCTGAAGGTCGTGAGTTCGATCCTCACACGGGGCAGCAGGCTCCTCTTTTCCGAAGAGATTTTGTCAAAAACTTAGAACTTTCCCTTTCAGTTCTAACACGTTTCTGATAAGTAAGGATTTGTGAACCCAAATGACAGATGGGACACATGGGTTGCTGTTTCTCTTGACCCGTTTGCTGTATAAAGAGGCAGATGAGAGTGATTTGAGCTGTTTGACAGCTAAGCGCAAAATCTACCTGAAATACTTTTGTCTGAAAAACACCCGTCAGTAGCGAGCGCGTCAGTCTCATATTCTGAAGTTCGTGAGTTCGATCCTCACACGGGGAAGCGGTCTCCTCTTTTCTGAAGAGATTCTGTCACCAAATTAGAACTTTCCCTTTCAGATTTAAAATGTTTCTGATAAGTAAGAATTTGCGAACCCAAATGACAGACAGGACACATGGGTTGTTGATTCTCTTGACACGTTTGCTGTAAAAGGGGCTAGTTGAGATTGATTTGAGCTATGAAACCAAATTAAAGCTTGTGCCAAAGTTCATCACAACGAACGGACCAAAAGATGGCGTTCAGAATTTTCGACAGCTTAACGCAAATTCTACCTGAAATACTTTTGTCTGAAAAACACCTTTGTCTTTGAATGTTGGTGGCAGTACAGAAAAGTACATTCCCATACCGGGAGTTGAACCCGGGCCGCCTGGGTGAGAACCAGGAATCCTAACCGCTAGACCATATGGGAAAAGATGTGCTGTCTTATCAGTGACAATCTGAAAAAAAATAAGTTTTCTACTTGGCACAAGCAACTTCTGCAGTTCTATTTGCGCAGCTTGCCTCGTTAACACAGTTGTAAGCAAATCAGTCTCATAAGCTGAAAGATGAACGTTCGATTCTTAGACGGGGTACTGGTCCCTCGTTTTCTCAATCGATTCTGTCTCCATCTTGGCTACAGGGCCACAGATTTTTCCGATTCAGTACCAAAACATAACCAATTTAGTTCCTAAACTGTTTCCACGTACAAGGCATGGGGCAGCTTTTGAATGTGTGTACTAGTTCCAAAGGAGTGTCACTCCCATAGCAGGAAGTAAACCAGTCGACCAGGGATACTAGGTCCTATCCACTTTTCCACGTGGGACAAGTTATACACTAAGCAGCAAGATAAATTAAAAAAAAAAAAAAGAAGATTTTGCATTGATTAAATAGCTTTTACATCACAAAAGAAAAAAGTTGCCACATGAGCATGGTACTTAGCACGTCAGTTGGTAATCTGAAGTTCATGAGGTTTTTTCCTCACACGTGGAACTATTCTCCCCCCTTTTCTTGGGATATTGTGTCACCCACTCAGAACTTTCTCACTGAAACGTTTCCGATTCGAAAGGAAACAGGAGCCTTAGTGACAGACAGAACACATGGATTGTTGCGTCCCTTGACGCTTTGGAGTAATAAGGTGTAGTTGAGAATGGTTTAAGCTATGAAACAAAATGAAATCTTGTGCTAAAGGTCAGTAAGAGCCACAAATACCCTGATGTTCAGCATTTTTGACTGCAAAGTACAAAATCTACCTGAAATATTATTGTCTGGAAAATACATTTCTGTCTTTGATTGTTGGCAGTAGTACAGTAAAAGGTGCGTTCCCATACCGGGAGTCAAACCCGGGCCGCCTGGGTGAAAACCAGGAATCCTAACCGCTAGACCATATGGGAAAGGATAGCTACACACTGAGGTATCTATTGAAAAAAATCAGCTCGGGGGCTTGCACAAGAAACGTCTGCAGATTGGCACGTGCATCTTGCCTCGTTAGCGCAGTAGGTAGCGTGTCAGTCTCATAATCTGAAGGTCGTGAGTTCGATCCTCACACGGGGCAGCGGGCTCCTCTTTTCCGAAGAGATTTTGTCAAAAACTTAGAACTTTCCCGTTCAGTTCTAACATGTTTCTGATAAGTAAGGATTTGTGAACCCAAATGACACATGGGTTGCTGGTTCTCTTGACTCGTTTGCTGTATAAAGAGGCAGATGAGAGTGATTTGAGCTATGAAAAAAAATTAAATCTTGTGCCAAAGGTCGTCACAATGAATGTAACCAAAAGCTGGTGTTCAGAATGATTGACAGCTAAGCGCAAAATCTACCTGAAATGCTTTTGTCTGAAAAACACCCGCGTCAGTCTCATAATCTGAAGGTCGTGAGTTCGATCCTCACACGGGGCAGCAGGCTCCTCTTTTCCGAAGAGATTTTGTCAAAATCTTAGAACTTTCCCTTTCAGTTCTAACACGTTTCTGATAAGTAAGGATTTGTGAACCCAAATGACAGATGGGACACATGGGTTGCTGTTTCTCTTGACCCGTTTGCTGTATAAAGAGGCAGATGAGAGTGATTTGAGCTGTTTGACAGCTAAGCGCAAAATCTACCTGAAATACTTTTGTCTGAAAAACACCCGTCAGTAGCGAGCGCGTCAGTCTCATATTCTGAAGTTCGTGAGTTCGATCCTCACACGGGGAAGCGGTCTCCTCTTTTCTGAAGAGATTCTGTCACCAAATTAGAACTTTCCCTTTCAGATTTAAAATGTTTCTGATAAGTAAGAATTTGCGAACCCAAATGACAGACAGGACACATGGGTTGTTGATTCTCTTGACACGTTTGCTGTAAAAGGGGCTAGTTGAGATTGATTTGAGCTATGAAACCAAATTAAATCTTGTGCCAAAGTTCATCACAACGAACGGACCAAAAGATGGCGTTCAGAATTTTCGACAGCTTAACGCAAATTCTACCTGAAATACTTTTGTCTGAAAAACACCTTTGTCTTTGAATGTTGGTGGCAGTACAGAAAAGTACATTCCCATACCGGGAGTTGAACCCGGGCCGCCTGGGTGAGAACCAGGAATCCTAACCGCTAGACCATATGGGAAAAGATGTGCTGTCTTATCAGTGACAATCTGAAAAAAAATAAGTTTTCTACTTGGCACAAGCAACTTCTGCAGTTCTATTTGCGCAGCTTGCCTCGTTAACACAGTTGTAAGCAAATCAGTCTCATAAGCTGAAAGATGAACGTTCGATTCTTAGACGGGGTACTGGTCCCTCGTTTTCTCAATCGATTCTGTCTCCATCTTGGCTACAGGGCCACAGATTTTTCCGATTCAGTACCAAAACATAACCAATTTAGTTCCTAAACTGTTTCCACGTACAAGGCATGGGGCAGCTTTTGAATGTGTGTACTAGTTCCAAAGGAGTGTCACTCCCATAGCAGGAAGTAAACCAGTCGACCAGGGATACTAGGTCCTATCCACTTTTCCACGTGGGACAAGTTATACACTAAGCAGCAAGATAAATTAAAAAAAAAAAAAAGAAGTTTTTGCTTTGATTAAATAGCTTTTACATCACAAAAGAAAAAAGTTGCCACATGAGCATGGTACTTAGCACGTCAGTTGGTAATCTGAAGTTCATGAGGTTTTTTCCTCACACGTGGAACTATTCTCCCCCCTTTTCTTGGGATATTGTGTCACCCACTCAGAACTTTCTCACTGAAACGTTTCCGATTCGAAAGGAAACAGAAGCCTTAGTGACAGACAGAACACATGGATTGTTGCGTCCCTTGACGCTTTGGAGTAATAAGGTGTAGTTGAGAATGGTTTAAGCTATGAAACAAAATGAAATCTTGTGCTAAAGGTCAGTAAGAGCCACAAATACCCTGATGTTCAGCATTTTTGACTGCAAAGTACAAAATCTACCTGGAATATTATTGTCTGGAAAATACATTTCTGTCTTTGATTGTTGGCAGTAGTACAGTAAAAGGTGCGTTCCCATACCGGGAGTCGAACCCGGGCCACCTGGGTGAAAACCAGGAATCCTTACCGCTAGACCATATGGGAATGGACAGCTACACACTGAGGTATCTATTGAAAAAAATCAGCTCGGGGGCTTGCACAAGAAACGTCTGCAGATTGGCACGTGCATCTTGCCTCGTTAGCGCAGTAGGTAGCGCGTCAGTCTCATAATCTGAAGGTCGTGAGTTCGATACTCACACGGGGCAGCGGGCTCCTCTTTTCCGAAGAGATTTTGTCAAAAACTTAGAACTTTCCCGTTCATTTCTAACACGTTTCTGATAAGTAAGGATTTGTGAACCCAAATGACACATGGGATGCTGGTTCTCTTGACCCGTTTGCTGTATAAAGAGGCAGATGAGAGTGATTTGAGCTATGAAAAAAAAT
This sequence comes from Dendrobates tinctorius, assembly GCF_039654945.1. Lineage (NCBI taxonomy): Eukaryota > Metazoa > Chordata > Amphibia > Anura > Dendrobatidae > Dendrobates > Dendrobates tinctorius. Next base: position 12,018,083 of record NW_027361939.1, on the reverse strand, counting down.
TAAATCTTGTGCCAAAGGTCGTCACAATGAATGTAACCAAAAGCTGGTGTTCAGAATGATTGACAGCTAAGCGCAAAATCTACCTGAAATACTTTTGTCTGAAAAACACCCGCGTCAGTCTCATAATCTGAAGGTCGTGAGTTCGATCCTCACACGGGGCAGCAGGCTCCTCTTTTCCGAAGAGATTTTGTCAAAAACTTAGAACTTTCCCTTTCAGTTCTAACACGTTTCTGATAAGTAAGTATTTGTGAACCCAAATGACAGATGGGACACATGGGTTGCTGTTTCTCTTGACCCGTTTGCTGTATAAAGAGGCAGATGAGAGTGATTTGAGCTGTTTGACAGCTAAGCGCAAAATCTACCTGAAATACTTTTGTCTGAAAAACACCCGTCAGTAGCGAGCGCGTCAGTCTCATATTCTGAAGTTCGTGAGTTCGATCCTCACACGGGGAAGCGGTCTCCTCTTTTCTGAAGAGATTCTGTCACCAAATTAGAACTTTCCCTTTCAGATTTAAAATGTTTCTGATAAGTAAGAATTTGCGAACCCAAATGACAGACAGGACACATGGGTTGTTGATTCTCTTGACACGTTTGCTGTAAAAGGGGCTAGTTGAGATTGATTTGAGCTATGAAACCAAATTAAATCTTGTGCCAAAGTTCATCACAACGAACGGACCAAAAGATGGCGTTCAGAATTTTCGACAGCTTAACGCAAATTCTACCTGAAATACTTTTGTCTGAAAAACACCTTTGTCTTTGAATGTTGGTGGCAGTACAGAAAAGTACATTCCCATACCGGGAGTTGACCCTGGGCCGCCTGGGTGAGAACCAGGAATCCTAACCGCTAGACCATATGGGAAAAGATGTGCTGTCTTATCAGTGACAATCTGAAAAAAAATAAGTTTTCTACTTGGCACAAGCAACTTCTGCAGTTCTATTTGCGCAGCTTGCCTCGTTAACACAGTTGTAAGCAAATCAGTCTCATAAGCTGAAAGATGAACGTTCGATTCTTAGACGGGGTACTGGTCCCTCGTTTTCTCAATCGATTCTGTCTCCATCTTGGCTACAGGGCCACAGATTTTTCCGATTCAGTACCAAAACATAACCAATTTAGTTCCTAAACTGTTTCCACGTACAAGGCATGGGGCAGCTTTTGAATGTGTGTACTAGTTCCAAAGGAGTGTCACTCCCATAGCAGGAAGTAAACCAGTCGACCAGGGATACTAGGTCCTATCCACTTTTCCACGTGGGACAAGTTATACACTAAGCAGCAAGATAAATTAAAAAAAAAAAAAGAAGTTTTTGCTTTGATTAAATAGCTTTTACATCACAAAAGAAAAAAGTTGCCACATGAGCATGGTACTTAGCACGTCAGTTGGTAATCTGAAGTTCATGAGGTTTTTTCCTCACACGTGGAACTATTCTCCCCCCTTTTCTTGGGATATTGTGTCACCCACTCAGAACTTTCTCACTGAAACGTTTCCGATTCGAAAGGAAACAGAAGCCTTAGTGACAGACAGAACACATGGATTGTTGCGTCCCTTGACGCTTTGGAGTAATAAGGTGTAGTTGAGAATGGTTTAAGCTATGAAACAAAATGAAATCTTGTGCTAAAGGTCAGTAAGAGCCACAAATACCCTGATGTTCAGCATTTTTGACTGCAAAGTACAAAATCTACCTGGAATATTATTGTCTGGAAAATACATTTCTGTCTTTGATTGTTGGCAGTAGTACAGTAAAAGGTGCGTTCCCATACCGGGAGTCGAACCCGGGCCGCCTGGGTGAAAACCAGGAATCCTTACCGCTAGACCATATGGGAATGGATAGCTACACACTGAGGTATCTATTGAAAAAAATCAGCTCGGGGGCTTGCACAAGAAACGTCTGCAGATTGGCACGTGCATCTTGCCTCGTTAGCGCAGTAGGTAGCACGTCAGTCTCATAATCTGAAGGTCGTGAGTTCGATACTCACACGGGGCAGCGGGCTCCTCTTTTCCGAAGAGATTTTGTCAAAAACTTAGAACTTTCCCGTTCATTTCTAACACGTTTCTGATAAGTAAGGATTTGTGAACCCAAATGACACATGGGATGCTGGTTCTCTTGACCCGTTTGCTGTATAAAGAGGCAGATGAGAGTGATTTGAGCTATGAAAAAAAATTAAATCTTGTGCCAAAGGTCGTCACAATGAATGTAACCAAAAGCTGGTGTTCAGAATGATTGACAGCTAAGCGCAAAATCTACCTGAAATACTTTTGTCTGAAAAACACCCGCGTCAGTCTCATAATCTGAAGGTCGTGAGTTCGATCCTCACACGGGGCAGCAGGCTCCTCTTTTCCGAAGAGATTTTGTCAAAAACTTAGAACTTTCCCTTTCAGTTCTAACACGTTTCTGATAAGTAAGGATTTGTGAACCCAAATGACAGATGGGACACATGGGTTGCTGTTTCTCTTGACCCGTTTGCTGTATAAAGAGGCAGATGAGAGTGATTTGAGCTGTTTGACAGCTAAGCGCAAAATCTACCTGAAATACTTTTGTCTGAAAAACACCCGTCAGTAGCGAGCGCGTCAGTCTCATATTCTGAAGTTCGTGAGTTCGATCCTCACACGGGGAAGCGGTCTCCTCTTTTCTGAAGAGATTCTGTCACCAAATTAGAACTTTCCCTTTCAGATTTAAAATGTTTCTGATAAGTAAGAATTTGCGAACCCAAATGACAGACAGGACACATGGGTTGTTGATTCTCTTGACACGTTTGCTGTAAAAGGGGCTAGTTGAGATTGATTTGAGCTATGAAACCAAATTAAATCTTGTGCCAAAGTTCATCACAACGAACGGACCAAAAGATGGCGTTCAGAATTTTCGACAGCTTAACGCAAATTCTACCTGAAATACTTTTGTCTGAAAAACACCTTTGTCTTTGAATGTTGGTGGCAGTACAGAAAAGTACATTCCCATACCGGGAGTTGACCCCGGGCCGCCTGGGTGAGAACCAGGAATCCTAACCGCTAGACCATATGGGAAAAGATGTGCTGTCTTATCAGTGACAATCTGAAAAAAAATAAGTTTTCTACTTGGCACAAGCAACTTCTGCAGTTCTATTTGCGCAGCTTGCCTCGTTAACACAGTTGTAAGCAAATCAGTCTCATAAGCTGAAAGATGAACGTTCGATTCTTAGACGGGGTACTGGTCCCTCGTTTTCTCAATCGATTCTGTCTCCATCTTGGCTACAGGGCCACAGATTTTTCCGATTCAGTACCAAAACATAACCAATTTAGTTCCTAAACTGTTTCCACGTACAAGGCATGGGGCAGCTTTTGAATGTGTGTACTAGTTCCAAAGGAGTGTCACTCCCATAGCAGGAAGTAAACCAGTCGACCAGGGATACTAGGTCCTATCCACTTTTCCACGTGGGACAAGTTATACACTAAGCAGCAAGATAAATTAAAAAAAAAAAAAAGAAGTTTTTGCTTTGATTAAATAGCTTTTACATCACAAAAGAAAAAAGTTGCCACATGAGCATGGTACTTAGCACGTCAGTTGGTAATCTGAAGTTCATGAGGTTTTTTCCTCACACGTGGAACTATTCTCCCCCCTTTTCTTGGGATATTGTGTCACCCACTCAGAACTTTCTCACTGAAACGTTTCCGATTCGAAAGGAAACAGAAGCCTTAGTGACAGACAGAACACATGGATTGTTGCGTCCCTTGACGCTTTGGAGTAATAAGGTGTAGTTGAGAATGGTTTAAGCTATGAAACAAAATGAAATCTTGTGCTAAAGGTCAGTAAGAGCCACAAATACCCTGATGTTCAGCATTTTTGACTGCAAAGTACAAAATCTACCTGGAATATTATTGTCTGGAAAATACATTTCTGTCTTTGATTGTTGGCAGTAGTACAGTAAAAGGTGCGTTCCCATACCGGGAGTCGAACCCGGGCCGCCTGGGTGAAAACCAGGAATCCTTACCGCTAGACCATATGGGAATGGATAGCTACACACTGAGGTATCTATTGAAAAAAATCAGCTCGGGGGCTTGCACAAGAAACGTCTGCAGATTGGCACGTGCATCTTGCCTCGTTAGCGCAGTAGGTAGCGCGTCAGTCTCATAATCTGAAGGTCGTGAGTTCGATACTCACACGGGGCAGCGGGCTCCTCTTTTCCGAAGAGATTTTGTCAAAAACTTAGAACTTTCCCGTTCATTTCTAACACGTTTCTGATAAGTAAGGATTTGTGAACCCAAATGACACATGGGATGCTGGTTCTCTTGACCCGTTTGCTGTATAAAGAGGCAGATGAGAGTGATTTGAGCTATGAAAAAAAATTAAATCTTGTGCCAAAGGTCGTCACAATGAATGTAACCAAAAGCTGGTGTTCAGAATGATTGACAGCTAAGCGCAAAATCTACCTGAAATACTTTTGTCTGAAAAACACCCGCGTCAGTCTCATAATCTGAAGGTCGTGAGTTCGATCCTCACACGGGGCAGCAGGCTCCTCTTTTCCGAAGAGATTTTGTCAAAAACTTAGAACTTTCCCTTTCAGTTCTAACACGTTTCTGATAAGTAAGGATTTGTGAACCCAAATGACAGATGGGACACATGGGTTGCTGTTTCTCTTGACCCGTTTGCTGTATAAAGAGGCAGATGAGAGTGATTTGAGCTGTTTGACAGCTAAGCGCAAAATCTACCTGAAATACTTTTGTCTGAAAAACACCCGTCAGTAGCGAGCGCGTCAGTCTCATATTCTGAAGTTCGTGAGTTCGATCCTCACACGGGGAAGCGGTCTCCTCTTTTCTGAAGAGATTCTGTCACCAAATTAGAACTTTCCCTTTCAGATTTAAAATGTTTCTGATAAGTAAGAATTTGCGAACCCAAATGACAGACAGGACACATGGGTTGTTGATTCTCTTGACACGTTTGCTGTAAAAGGGGCTAGTTGAGATTGATTTGAGCTATGAAACCAAATTAAATCTTGTGCCAAAGTTCATCACAACGAACGGACCAAAAGATGGCGTTCAGAATTTTCGACAGCTTAACGCAAATTCTACCTGAAATACTTTTGTCTGAAAAACACCTTTGTCTTTGAATGTTGGTGGCAGTACAGAAAAGTACATTCCCATACCGGGTGTTGAACCCGGGCCGCCTGGGTGAGAACCAGGAATCCTAACCGCTAGACCATATGGGAAAAGATGTGCTGTCTTATCAGTGACAATCTGAAAAAAAATAAGTTTTCTACTTGGCACAAGCAACTTCTGCAGTTCTATTTGCGCAGCTTGCCTCGTTAACACAGTTGTAAGCAAATCAGTCTCATAAGCTGAAAGATGAACGTTCGATTCTTAGACGGGGTACTGGTCCCTCGTTTTCTCAATCGATTCTGTCTCCATCTTGGCTACAGGGCCACAGATTTTTCCGATTCAGTACCAAAACATAACCAATTTAGTTCCTAAACTGTTTCCACGTACAAGGCATGGGGCAGCTTTTGAATGTGTGTACTAGTTCCAAAGGAGTGTCACTCCCATAGCAGGAAGTAAACCAGTCGACCAGGGATACTAGGTCCTATCCACTTTTCCACGTGGGACAAGTTATACACTAAGCAGCAAGATAAATTAAAAAAAAAAAAAAGAAGTTTTTGCTTTGATTAAATAGCTTTTACATCACAAAAGAAAAAAGTTGCCACATGAGCATGGTACTTAGCACGTCAGTTGGTAATCTGAAGTTCATGAGGTTTTTTCCTCACACGTGGAACTATTCTCCCCCCTTTTCTTGGGATATTGTGTCACCCACTCAGAACTTTCTCACTGAAACGTTTCCGATTCGAAAGGAAACAGGAGCCTTAGTGACAGACAGAACACATGGATTGTTGCGTCCCTTGACGCTTTGGAGTAATAAGGTGTAGTTGAGAATGGTTTAAGCTATGAAACAAAATGAAATCTTGTGCTAAAGGTCAGTAAGAGCCACAAATACCCTGATGTTCAGCATTTTTGACTGCAAAGTACAAAATCTACCTGAAATATTATTGTCTGGAAAATACATTTCTGTCTTTGATTGTTGGCAGTAGTACAGTAAAAGGTGCGTTCCCATACCGGGAGTCGAACCCGGGCCGCCTGGGTGAAAACCAGGAATCCTAACCGCTAGACCATATGGGAAAGGATAGCTACACACTGAGGTATCTATTGAAAAAAATCAGCTCGGGGGCTTGCACAAGAAACGTCTGCAGATTGGCACGTGCATCTTGCCTCGTTAGCGCAGTAGGTAGCGTGTCAGTCTCATAATCTGAAGGTCGTGAGTTCGATCCTCACACGGGGCAGCGGGCTCCTCTTTTCCGAAGAGATTTTGTCAAAAACTTAGAACTTTCCCGTTCAGTTCTAACATGTTTCTGATAAGTAAGGATTTGTGAACCCAAATGACACATGGGTTGCTGGTTCTCTTGACTCGTTTGCTGTATAAAGAGGCAGATGAGAGTGATTTGAGCTATGAAAAAAAATTAAATCTTGTGCCAAAGGTCGTCACAATGAATGTAACCAAAAGCTGGTGTTCAGAATGATTGACAGCTAAGCGCAAAATCTACCTGAAATGCTTTTGTCTGAAAAACACCCGCGTCAGTCTCATAATCTGAAGGTCGTGAGTTCGATCCTCACACGGGGCAGCAGGCTCCTCTTTTCCGAAGAGATTTTGTCAAAATCTTAGAACTTTCCCTTTCAGTTCTAACACGTTTCTGATAAGTAAGGATTTGTGAACCCAAATGACAGATGGGACACATGGGTTGCTGTTTCTCTTGACCCGTTTGCTGTATAAAGAGGCAGATGAGAGTGATTTGAGCTGTTTGACAGCTAAGCGCAAAATCTACCTGAAATACTTTTGTCTGAAAAACACCCGTCAGTAGCGAGCGCGTCAGTCTCATATTCTGAAGTTCGTGAGTTCGATCCTCACACGGGGAAGCGGTCTCCTCTTTTCTGAAGAGATTCTGTCACCAAATTAGAACTTTCCCTTTCAGATTTAAAATGTTTCTGATAAGTAAGAATTTGCGAACCCAAATGACAGACAGGACACATGGGTTGTTGATTCTCTTGACACGTTTGCTGTAAAAGGGGCTAGTTGAGATTGATTTGAGCTATGAAACCAAATTAAATCTTGTGCCAAAGTTCATCACAACGAACGGACCAAAAGATGGCGTTCAGAATTTTCGACAGCTTAACGCAAATTCTACCTGAAATACTTTTGTCTGAAAAACACCTTTGTCTTTGAATGTTGGTGGCAGTACAGAAAAGTACATTCCCATACCGGGAGTTGAACCCGGGCCGCCTGGGTGAGAACCAGGAATCCTAACCGCTAGACCATATGGGAAAAGATGTGCTGTCTTATCAGTGACAATCTGAAAAAAAATAAGTTTTCTACTTGGCACAAGCAACTTCTGCAGTTCTATTTGCGCAGCTTGCCTCGTTAACACAGTTGTAAGCAAATCAGTCTCATAAGCTGAAAGATGAACGTTCGATTCTTAGACGGGGTACTGGTCCCTCGTTTTCTCAATCGATTCTGTCTCCATCTTGGCTACAGGGCCACAGATTTTTCCGATTCAGTACCAAAACATAACCAATTTAGTTCCTAAACTGTTTCCACGTACAAGGCATGGGGCAGCTTTTGAATGTGTGTACTAGTTCCAAAGGAGTGTCACTCCCATAGCAGGAAGTAAACCAGTCGACCAGGGATACTAGGTCCTATCCACTTTTCCACGTGGGACAAGTTATACACTAAGCAGCAAGATAAATTAAAAAAAAAAAAAAGAAGTTTTTGCTTTGATTAAATAGCTTTTACATCACAAAAGAAAAAAGTTGCCACATGAGCATGGTACTTAGCACGTCAGTTGGTAATCTGAAGTTCATGAGGTTTTTTCCTCACACGTGGAACTATTCTCCCCCCTTTTCTTGGGATATTGTGTCACCCACTCAGAACTTTCTCACTGAAACGTTTCCGATTCGAAAGGAAACAGAAGCCTTAGTGACAGACAGAACACATGGATTGTTGCGTCCCTTGACGCTTTGGAGTAATAAGGTGTAGTTGAGAATGGTTTAAGCTATGAAACAAAATGAAATCTTGTGCTAAAGGTCAGTAAGAGCCACAAATACCCTGATGTTCAGCATTTTTGACTGCAAAGTACAAAATCTACCTGGAATATTATTGTCTGGAAAATACATTTCTGTCTTTGATTGTTGGCAGTAGTACAGTAAAAGGTGCGTTCCCATACCGGGAGTCGAACCCGGGCCGCCTGGGTGAAAACCAGGAATCCTTACCGCTAGACCATATGGGAATGGATAGCTACACACTGAGGTATCTATTGAAAAAAATCAGCTCGGGGGCTTGCACAAGAAACGTCTGCAGATTGGCACGTGCATCTTGCCTCGTTAGCGCAGTAGGTAGCGCGTCAGTCTCATAATCTGAAGGTCGTGAGTTCGATACTCACACGGGGCAGCGGGCTCCTCTTTTCCGAAGATATTTTGTCAAAAACTTAGAACTTTCCCGTTCATTTCTAACACGTTTCTGATAAGTAAGGATTTGTGAACCCAAATGACACATGGGATGCTGGTTCTCTTGACCCGTTTGCTGTATAAAGAGGCAGATGAGAGTGATTTGAGCTATGAAAAAAAATTAAATCTTGTGCCAAAGGTCGTCACAATGAATGTAACCAAAAGCTGGTGTTCAGAATGATTGACAGCTAAGCGCAAAATCTACCTGAAATACTTTTGTCTGAAAAACACCCGCGTCAGTCTCATAATCTGAAGGTCGTGAGTTCGATCCTCACACGGGGCAGCAGGCTCCTCTTTTCCGAAGAGATTTTGTCAAAAACTTAGAACTTTCCCTTTCAGTTCTAACACGTTTCTGATAAGTAAGGATTTGTGAACCCAAATGACAGATGGGACACATGGGTTGCTGTTTCTCTTGACCCGTTTGCTGTATAAAGAGGCAGATGAGAGTGATTTGAGCTGTTTGACAGCTAAGCGCAAAATCTACCTGAAATACTTTTGTCTGAAAAACACCCGTCAGTAGCGAGCGCGTCAGTCTCATATTCTGAAGTTCGTGAGTTCGATCCTCACACGGGGAAGCGGTCTCCTCTTTTCTGAAGAGATTCTGTCACCAAATTAGAACTTTCCCTTTCAGATTTAAAATGTTTCTGATAAGTAAGAATTTGCGAACCCAAATGACAGACAGGACACATGGGTTGTTGATTCTCTTGACACGTTTGCTGTAAAAGGGGCTAGTTGAGATTGATTTGAGCTATGAAACCAAATTAAATCTTGTGCCAAAGTTCATCACAACGAACGGACCAAAAGATGGCGTTCAGAATTTTCGACAGCTTAACGCAAATTCTACCTGAAATACTTTTGTCTGAAAAACACCTTTGTCTTTGAATGTTGGTGGCAGTACAGAAAAGTACATTCCCATACCGGGAGTTGAACCCGGGCCGCCTGGGTGAGAACCAGGAATCCTAACCGCTAGACCATATGGGAAAAGATGTGCTGTCTTATCAGTGACAATCTGAAAAAAAATAAGTTTTCTACTTGGCACAAGCAACTTCTGCAGTTCTATTTGCGCAGCTTGCCTCGTTAACACAGTTGTAAGCAAATCAGTCTCATAAGCTGAAAGATGAACGTTCGATTCTTAGACGGGGTACTGGTCCCTCGTTTTCTCAATCGATTCTGTCTCCATCTTGGCTACAGGGCCACAGATTTTTCCGATTCAGTACCAAAACATAACCAATTTAGTTCCTAAACTGTTTCCACGTACAAGGCATGGGGCAGCTTTTGAATGTGTGTACTAGTTCCAAAGGAGTGTCACTCCCATAGCAGGAAGTAAACCAGTCGACCAGGGATACTAGGTCCTATCCACTTTTCCACGTGGGACAAGTTATACACTAAGCAGCAAGATAAATTAAAAAAAAAAAAAAGAAGTTTTTGCTTTGATTAAATAGCTTTTACATCACAAAAGAAAAAAGTTGCCACATGAGCATGGTACTTAGCACGTCAGTTGGTAATCTGAAGTTCATGAGGTTTTTTCCTCACACGTGGAACTATTCTCCCCCCTTTTCTTGGGATATTGTGTCACCCACTCAGAACTTTCTCACTGAAACGTTTCCGATTCGAAAGGAAACAGAAGCCTTAGTGACAGACAGAACACATGGATTGTTGCGTCCCTTGACGCTTTGGAGTAATAAGGTGTAGTTGAGAATGGTTTAAGCTATGAAACAAAATGAAATCTTGTGCTAAAGGTCAGTAAGAGCCACAAATACCCTGATGTTCAGCATTTTTGACTGCAAAGTACAAAATCTACCTGGAATATTATTGTCTGGAAAATACATTTCTGTCTTTGATTGTTGGCAGTAGTACAGTAAAAGGTGCGTTCCCATACCGGGAGTCGAACCCGGGCCGCCTGGGTGAAAACCAGGAATCCTTACCGCTAGACCATATGGGAATGGATAGCTACACACTGAGGTATCTATTGAAAAAAATCAGCTCGGGGGCTTGCACAAGAAACGTCTGCAGATTGGCACGTGCATCTTGCCTCGTTAGCGCAGTAGGTAGCGCGTCAGTCTCATAATCTGAAGGTCGTGAGTTCGATACTCACACGGGGCAGCGGGCTCCTCTTTTCCGAAGAGATTTTGTCAAAAACTTAGAACTTTCCCGTTCATTTCTAACACGTTTCTGATAAGTAAGGATTTGTGAACCCAAATGACACATGGGATGCTGGTTCTCTTGACCCGTTTGCTGTATAAAGAGGCAGATGAGAGTGATTTGAGCTATGAAAAAAAATTAAATCTTGTGCCAAAGGTCGTCACAATGAATGTAACCAAAAGCTGGTGTTCAGAATGATTGACAGCTAAGCGCAAAATCTACCTGAAATACTTTTGTCTGAAAAACACCCGCGTCAGTCTCATAATCTGAAGGTCGTGAGTTCGATCCTCACACGGGGCAGCAGGCTCCTCTTTTCCGAAGAGATTTTGTCAAAAACTTAGAACTTTCCCTTTCAGTTCTAACACGTTTCTGATAAGTAAGGATTTGTGAACCCAAATGACAGATGGGACACATGGGTTGCTGTTTCTCTTGACCCGTTTGCTGTATAAAGAGGCAGATGAGAGTGATTTGAGCTGTTTGACAGCTAAGCGCAAAATCTACCTGAAATACTTTTGTCTGAAAAACACCCGTCAGTAGCGAGCGCGTCAGTCTCATATTCTGAAGTTCGTGAGTTCGATCCTCACACGGGGAAGCGGTCTCCTCTTTTCTGAAGAGATTCTGTCACCAAATTAGAACTTTCCCTTTCAGATTTAAAATGTTTCTGATAAGTAAGAATTTGCGAACCCAAATGACAGACAGGACACATGGGTTGTTGATTCTCTTGACACGTTTGCTGTAAAAGGGGCTAGTTGAGATTGATTTGAGCTATGAAACCAAATTAAATCTTGTGCCAAAGTTCATCACAACGAACGGACCAAAAGATGGCGTTCAGAATTTTCGACAGCTTAACGCAAATTCTACCTGAAATACTTTTGTCTGAAAAACACCTTTGTCTTTGAATGTTGGTGGCAGTACAGAAAAGTACATTCCCATACCGGGAGTTGAACCCGGGCCGCCTGGGTGAGAACCAGGAATCCTAACCGCTAGACCATATGGGAAAAGATGTGCTGTCTTATCAGTGACAATCTGAAAAAAAATAAGTTTTCTACTTGGCACAAGCAACTTCTGCAGTTCTATTTGCGCAGCTTGCCTCGTTAACACAGTTGTAAGCAAATCAGTCTCATAAGCTGAAAGATGAACGTTCGATTCTTAGACGGGGTACTGGTCCCTCGTTTTCTCAATCGATTCTGTCTCCATCTTGGCTACAGGGCCACAGATTTTTCCGATTCAGTACCAAAACATAACCAATTTAGTTCCTAAACTGTTTCCACGTACAAGGCATGGGGCAGCTTTTGAATGTGTGTACTAGTTCCAAAGGAGTGTCACTCCCATAGCAGGAAGTAAACCAGTCGACCAGGGATACTAGGTCCTATCCACTTTTCCACGTGGGACAAGTTATACACTAAGCAGCAAGATAAATTAAAAAAAAAAAAAAGAAGTTTTTGCTTTGATTAAATAGCTTTTACATCACAAAAGAAAAAAGTTGCCACATGAGCATGGTACTTAGCACGTCAGTTGGTAATCTGAAGTTCATGAGGTTTTTTCCTCACACGTGGAACTATTCTCCCCCCTTTTCTTGGGATATTGTGTCACCCACTCAGAACTTTCTCACTGAAACGTTTCCGATTCGAAAGGAAACAGAAGCCTTAGTGACAGACAGAACACATGGATTGTTGCGTCCCTTGACGCTTTGGAGTAATAAGGTGTAGTTGAGAATGGTTTAAGCTATGAAACAAAATGAAATCTTGTGCTAAAGGTCAGTAAGAGCCACAAATACCCTGATGTTCAGCATTTTTGACTGCAAAGTACAAAATCTACCTGGAATATTATTGTCTGGAAAATACATTTCTGTCTTTGATTGTTGGCAGTAGTACAGTAAAAGGTGCGTTCCCATACCGGGAGTCGAACCCGGGCCGCCTGGGTGAAAACCAGGAATCCTTACCGCTAGACCATATGGGAATGGATAGCTACACACTGAGGTATCTATTGAAAAAAATCAGCTCGGGGGCTTGCACAAGAAACGTCTGCAGATTGGCACGTGCATCTTGCCTCGTTAGCGCAGTAGGTAGCGCGTCAGTCTCATAATCTGAAGGTCGTGAGTTCGATACTCACACGGGGCAGCGGGCTCCTCTTTTCCGAAGAGATTTTGTCAAAAACTTAGAACTTTCCCGTTCATTTCTAACACGTTTCTGATAAGTAAGGATTTGTGAACCCAAATGACACATGGGATGCTGGTTCTCTTGACCCGTTTGCTGTATAAAGAGGCAGATGAGAGTGATTTGAGCTATGAAAAAAAATTAAATCTTGTGCCAAAGGTCGTCACAATGAATGTAACCAAAAGCTGGTGTTCAGAATGATTGACAGCTAAGCGCAAAATCTACCTGAAATACTTTTGTCTGAAAAACACCCGCGTCAGTCTCATAATCTGAAGGTCGTGAGTTCGATCCTCACACGGGGCAGCAGGCTCCTCTTTTCCGAAGAGATTTTGTCAAAAACTTAGAACTTTCCCTTTCAGTTCTAACACGTTTCTGATAAGTAAGGATTTGTGAACCCAAATGACAGATGGGACACATGGGTTGCTGTTTCTCTTGACCCGTTTGCTGTATAAAGAGGCAGATGAGAGTGATTTGAGCTGTTTGACAGCTAAGCGCAAAATCTACCTGAAATACTTTTGTCTGAAAAACACCCGTCAGTAGCGAGCGCGTCAGTCTCATATTCTGAAGTTCGTGAGTTCGATCCTCACACGGGGAAGCGGTCTCCTCTTTTCTGAAGAGATTCTGTCACCAAATTAGAACTTTCCCTTTCAGATTTAAAATGTTTCTGATAAGTAAGAATTTGCGAACCCAAATGACAGACAGGACACATGGGTTGTTGATTCTCTTGACACGTTTGCTGTAAAAGGGGCTAGTTGAGATTGATTTGAGCTATGAAACCAAATTAAATCTTGTGCCAAAGTTCATCACAACGAACGGACCAAAAGATGGCGTTCAGAATTTTCGACAGCTTAACGCAAATTCTACCTGAAATACTTTTGTCTGAAAAACACCTTTGTCTTTGAATGTTGGTGGCAGTACAGAAAAGTACATTCCCATACCGGGAGTTGAACCCGGGCCGCCTGGGTGAGAACCAGGAATCCTAACCGCTAGACCATATGGGAAAAGATGTGCTGTCTTATCAGTGACAATCTGAAAAAAAATAAGTTTTCTACTTGGCACAAGCAACTTCTGCAGTTCTATTTGCGCAGCTTGCCTCGTTAACACAGTTGTAAGCAAATCAGTCTCATAAGCTGAAAGATGAACGTTCGATTCTTAGACGGGGTACTGGTCCCTCGTTTTCTCAATCGATTCTGTCTCCATCTTGGCTACAGGGCCACAGATTTTTCCGATTCAGTACCAAAACATAACCAATTTAGTTCCTAAACTGTTTCCACGTACAAGGCATGGGGCAGCTTTTGAATGTGTGTACTAGTTCCAAAGGAGTGTCACTCCCATAGCAGGAAGTAAACCAGTCGACCAGGGATACTAGGTCCTATCCACTTTTCCACGTGGGACAAGTTATACACTAAGCAGCAAGATAAATTAAAAAAAAAAAAAAGAAGTTTTTGCTTTGATTAAATAGCTTTTACATCACAAAAGAAAAAAGTTGCCACATGAGCATGGTACTTAGCACGTCAGTTGGTAATCTGAAGTTCATGAGGTTTTTTCCTCACACGTGGAACTATTCTCCCCCCTTTTCTTGGGATATTGTGTCACCCACTCAGAACTTTCTCACTGAAACGTTTCCGATTCGAAAGGAAACAGAAGCCTTAGTGACAGACAGAACACATGGATTGTTGCGTCCCTTGACGCTTTGGAGTAATAAGGTGTAGTTGAGAATGGTTTAAGCTATGAAACAAAATGAAATCTTGTGCTAAAGGTCAGTAAGAGCCACAAATACCCTGATGTTCAGCATTTTTGACTGCAAAGTACAAAATCTACCTGGAATATTATTGTCTGGAAAATACATTTCTGTCTTTGATTGTTGGCAGTAGTACAGTAAAAGGTGCGTTCCCATACCGGGAGTCGAACCCGGGCCGCCTGGGTGAAAACCAGGAATCCTTACCGCTAGACCATATGGGAATGGATAGCTACACACTGAGGTATCTATTGAAAAAAATCAGCTCGGGGGCTTGCACAAGAAACGTCTGCAGATTGGCACGTGCATCTTGCCTCGTTAGCGCAGTAGGTAGCGCGTCAGTCTCATAATCTGAAGGTCGTGAGTTCGATACTCACACGGGGCAGCGGGCTCCTCTTTTCCGAAGAGATTTTGTCAAAAACTTAGAACTTTCCCGTTCATTTCTAACACGTTTCTGATAAGTAAGGATTTGTGAACCCAAATGACACATGGGATGCTGGTTCTCTTGACCCGTTTGCTGTATAAAGAGGCAGATGAGAGTGATTTGAGCTATGAAAAAAAATTAAATCTTGTGCCAAAGGTCGTCACAATGAATGTAACCAAAAGCTGGTGTTCAGAATGATTGACAGCTAAGCGCAAAATCTACCTGAAATACTTTTGTCTGAAAAACACCCGCGTCAGTCTCATAATCTGAAGGTCGTGAGTTCGATCCTCACACGGGGCAGCAGGCTCCTCTTTTCCGAAGAGATTTTGTCAAAAACTTAGAACTTTCCCTTTCAGTTCTAACACGTTTCTGATAAGTAAGGATTTGTGAACCCAAATGACAGATGGGACACATGGGTTGCTGTTTCTCTTGACCCGTTTGCTGTATAAAGAGGCAGATGAGAGTGATTTGAGCTGTTTGACAGCTAAGCGCAAAATCTACCTGAAATACTTTTGTCTGAAAAACACCCGTCAGTAGCGAGCGCGTCAGTCTCATATTCTGAAGTTCGTGAGTTCGATCCTCACACGGGGAAGCGGTCTCCTCTTTTCTGAAGAGATTCTGTCACCAAATTAGAACTTTCCCTTTCAGATTTAAAATGTTTCTGATAAGTAAGAATTTGCGAACCCAAATGACAGACAGGACACATGGGTTGTTGATTCTCTTGACACGTTTGCTGTAAAAGGGGCTAGTTGAGATTGATTTGAGCTATGAAACCAAATTAAATCTTGTGCCAAAGTTCATCACAACGAACGGACCAAAAGATGGCGTTCAGAATTTTCGACAGCTTAACGCAAATTCTACCTGAAATACTTTTGTCTGAAAAACACCTTTGTCTTTGAATGTTGGTGGCAGTACAGAAAAGTACATTCCCATACCGGGAGTTGAACCCGGGCCGCCTGGGTGAGAACCAGGAATCCTAACCGCTAGACCATATGGGAAAAGATGTGCTGTCTTATCAGTGACAATCTGAAAAAAAATAAGTTTTCTACTTGGCACAAGCAACTTCTGCAGTTCTATTTGCGCAGCTTGCCTCGTTAACACAGTTGTAAGCAAATCAGTCTCATAAGCTGAAAGATGAACGTTCGATTCTTAGACGGGGTACTGGTCCCTCGTTTTCTCAATCGATTCTGTCTCCATCTTGGCTACAGGGCCACAGATTTTTCCGATTCAGTACCAAAACATAACCAATTTAGTTCCTAAACTGTTTCCACGTACAAGGCATGGGGCAGCTTTTGAATGTGTGTACTAGTTCCAAAGGAGTGTCACTCCCATAGCAGGAAGTAAACCAGTCGACCAGGGATACTAGGTCCTATCCACTTTTCCACGTGGGACAAGTTATACACTAAGCAGCAAGATAAATTAAAAAAAAAAAAAAGAAGTTTTTGCTTTGATTAAATAGCTTTTACATCACAAAAGAAAAAAGTTGCCACATGAGCATGGTACTTAGCACGTCAGTTGGTAATCTGAAGTTCATGAGGTTTTTTCCTCACACGTGGAACTATTCTCCCCCCTTTTCTTGGGATATTGTGTCACCCACTCAGAACTTTCTCACTGAAACGTTTCCGATTCGAAAGGAAACAGAAGCCTTAGTGACAGACAGAACACATGGATTGTTGCGTCCCTTGACGCTTTGGAGTAATAAGGTGTAGTTGAGAATGGTTTAAGCTATGAAACAAAATGAAATCTTGTGCTAAAGGTCAGTAAGAGCCACAAATACCCTGATGTTCAGCATTTTTGACTGCAAAGTACAAAATCTACCTGGAATATTATTGTCTGGAAAATACATTTCTGTCTTTGATTGTTGGCAGTAGTACAGTAAAAGGTGCGTTCCCATACCGGGAGTCGAACCCGGGCCGCCTGGGTGAAAACCAGGAATCCTTACCGCTAGACCATATGGGAATGGATAGCTACACACTGAGGTATCTATTGAAAAAAATCAGCTCGGGGGCTTGCACAAGAAACGTCTGCAGATTGGCACGTGCATCTTGCCTCGTTAGCGCAGTAGGTAGCGCGTCAGTCTCATAATCTGAAGGTCGTGAGTTCGATACTCACACGGGGCAGCGGGCTCCTCTTTTCCGAAGAGATTTTGTCAAAAACTTAGAACTTTCCCGTTCATTTCTAACACGTTTCTGATAAGTAAGGATTTGTGAACCCAAATGACACATGGGATGCTGGTTCTCTTGACCCGTTTGCTGTATAAAGAGGCAGATGAGAGTGATTTGAGCTATGAAAAAAAATTAAATCTTGTGCCAAAGGTCGTCACAATGAATGTAACCAAAAGCTGGTGTTCAGAATGATTGACAGCTAAGCGCAAAATCTACCTGAAATACTTTTGTCTGAAAAACACCCGCGTCAGTCTCATAATCTGAAGGTCGTGAGTTCGATCCTCACACGGGGCAGCAGGCTCCTCTTTTCCGAAGAGATTTTGTCAAAAACTTAGAACTTTCCCTTTCAGTTCTAACACGTTTCTGATAAGTAAGGATTTGTGAACCCAAATGACAGATGGGACACATGGGTTGCTGTTTCTCTTGACCCGTTTGCTGTATAAAGAGGCAGATGAGAGTGATTTGAGCTGTTTGACAGCTAAGCGCAAAATCTACCTGAAATACTTTTGTCTGAAAAACACCCGTCAGTAGCGAGCGCGTCAGTCTCATATTCTGAAGTTCGTGAGTTCGATCCTCACACGGGGAAGCGGTCTCCTCTTTTCTGAAGAGATTCTGTCACCAAATTAGAACTTTCCCTTTCAGATTTAAAATGTTTCTGATAAGTAAGAATTTGCGAACCCAAATGACAGACAGGACACATGGGTTGTTGATTCTCTTGACACGTTTGCTGTAAAAGGGGCTAGTTGAGATTGATTTGAGCTATGAAACCAAATTAAATCTTGTGCCAAAGTTCATCACAACGAACGGACCAAAAGATGGCGTTGAGAATTTTCGACAGCTTAACGCAAATTCTACCTGAAATACTTTTGTCTGAAAAACACCTTTGTCTTTGAATGTTGGTGGCAGTACAGAAAAGTACATTCCCATACCGGGAGTTGACCCCGGGCCGCCTGGGTGAGAACCAGGAATCCTAACCGCTAGACCATATGGGAAAAGATGTGCTGTCTTATCAGTGACAATCTGAAAAAAAATAAGTTTTCTACTTGGCACAAGCAACTTCTGCAGTTCTATTTGCGCAGCTTGCCTCGTTAACACAGTTGTAAGCAAATCAGTCTCATAAGCTGAAAGATGAACGTTCGATTCTTAGACGGGGTACTGGTCCCTCGTTTTCTCAATCGATTCTGTCTCCATCTTGGCTACAGGGCCACAGATTTTTCCGATTCAGTACCAAAACATAACCAATTTAGTTCCTAAACTGTTTCCACGTACAAGGCATGGGGCAGCTTTTGAATGTGTGTACTAGTTCCAAAGGAGTGTCACTCCCATAGCAGGAAGTAAACCAGTCGACCAGGGATACTAGGTCCTATCCACTTTTCCACGTGGGACAAGTTATACACTAAGCAGCAAGATAAATTAAAAAAAAAAAAAAGAAGTTTTTGCTTTGATTAAATAGCTTTTACATCACAAAAGAAAAAAGTTGCCACATGAGCATGGTACTTAGCACGTCAGTTGGTAATCTGAAGTTCATGAGGTTTTTTCCTCACACGTGGAACTATTCTCCCCCCTTTTCTTGGGATATTGTGTCACCCACTCAGAACTTTCTCACTGAAACGTTTCCGATTCGAAAGGAAACAGAAGCCTTAGTGACAGACAGAACACATGGATTGTTGCGTCCCTTGACGCTTTGGAGTAATAAGGTGTAGTTGAGAATGGTTTAAGCTATGAAACAAAATGAAATCTTGTGCTAAAGGTCAGTAAGAGCCACAAATACCCTGATGTTCAGCATTTTTGACTGCAAAGTACAAAATCTACCTGGAATATTATTGTCTGGAAAATACATTTCTGTCTTTGATTGTTGGCAGTAGTACAGTAAAAGGTGCGTTCCCATACCGGGAGTCGAACCCGGGCCGCCTGGGTGAAAACCAGGAATCCTTACCACTAGACCATATGGGAATGGATAGCTACACACTGAGGTATCTATTGAAAAAAATCAGCTCGGGGGCTTGCACAAGAAACGTCTGCAGATTGGCACGTGCATCTTGCCTCGTTAGCGCAGTAGGTAGCGCGTCAGTCTCATAATCTGAAGGTCGTGAGTTCGATACTCACACGGGGCAGCGGGCTCCTCTTTTCCGAAGAGATTTTGTCAAAAACTTAGAACTTTCCCGTTCATTTCTAACACGTTTCTGATAAGTAAGGATTTGTGAACCCAAATGACACATGGGATGCTGGTTCTCTTGACCCGTTTGCTGTATAAAGAGGCAGATGAGAGTGATTTGAGCTATGAAAAAAAATTAAATCTTGTGCCAAAGGTCGTCACAATGAATGTAACCAAAAGCTGGTGTTCAGAATGATTGACAGCTAAGCGCAAAATCTACCTGAAATACTTTTGTCTGAAAAACACCCGCGTCAGTCTCATAATCTGAAGGTCGTGAGTTCGATCCTCACACGGGGCAGCAGGCTCCTCTTTTCCGAAGAGATTTTGTCAAAAACTTAGAACTTTCCCTTTCAGTTCTAACACGTTTCTGATAAGTAAGGATTTGTGAACCCAAATGACAGATGGGACACATGGGTTGCTGTTTCTCTTGACCCGTTTGCTGTATAAAGAGGCAGATGAGAGTGATTTGAGCTGTTTGACAGCTAAGCGCAAAATCTACCTGAAATACTTTTGTCTGAAAAACACCCGTCAGTAGCGAGCGCGTCAGTCTCATATTCTGAAGTTCGTGAGTTCGATCCTCACACGGGGAAGCGGTCTCCTCTTTTCTGAAGAGATTCTGTCACCAAATTAGAACTTTCCCTTTCAGATTTAAAATGTTTCTGATAAGTAAGAATTTGCGAACCCAAATGACAGACAGGACACATGGGTTGTTGATTCTCTTGACACGTTTGCTGTAAAAGGGGCTAGTTGAGATTGATTTGAGCTATGAAACCAAATTAAAGCTTGTGCCAAAGTTCATCACAACGAACGGACCAAAAGATGGCGTTCAGAATTTTCGACAGCTTAACGCAAATTCTACCTGAAATACTTTTGTCTGAAAAACACCTTTGTCTTTGAATGTTGGTGGCAGTACAGAAAAGTACATTCCCATACCGGGAGTTGAACCCGGGCCGCCTGGGTGAGAACCAGGAATCCTAACCGCTAGACCATATGGGAAAAGATGTGCTGTCTTATCAGTGACAATCTGAAAAAAAATAAGTTTTCTACTTGGCACAAGCAACTTCTGCAGTTCTATTTGCGCAGCTTGCCTCGTTAACACAGTTGTAAGCAAATCAGTCTCATAAGCTGAAAGATGAACGTTCGATTCTTAGACGGGGTACTGGTCCCTCGTTTTCTCAATCGATTCTGTCTCCATCTTGGCTACAGGGCCACAGATTTTTCCGATTCAGTACCAAAACATAACCAATTTAGTTCCTAAACTGTTTCCACGTACAAGGCATGGGGCAGCTTTTGAATGTGTGTACTAGTTCCAAAGGAGTGTCACTCCCATAGCAGGAAGTAAACCAGTCGACCAGGGATACTAGGTCCTATCCACTTTTCCACGTGGGACAAGTTATACACTAAGCAGCAAGATAAATTAAAAAAAAAAAAAAGAAGATTTTGCTTTGATTAAATAGCTTTTACATCACAAAAGAAAAAAGTTGCCACATGAGCATGGTACTTAGCACGTCAGTTGGTAATCTGAAGTTCATGAGGTTTTTTCCTCACACGTGGAACTATTCTCCCCCCTTTTCTTGGGATATTGTGTCACCCACTCAGAACTTTCTCACTGAAATGTTTCCGATTCGAAAGGAAACAGGAGCCTTAGTGACAGACAGAACACATGGATTGTTGCGTCCCTTGACGCTTTGGAGTAATAAGGTGTAGTTGAGAATGGTTTAAGCTATGAAACAAAATGAAATCTTGTGCTAAAGGTCAGTAAGAGCCACAAATACCCTGATGTTCAGCATTTTTGACTGCAAAGTACAAAATCTACCTGAAATATTATTGTCTGGAAAATACATTTCTGTCTTTGATTGTTGGCAGTAGTACAGTAAAAGGTGCGTTCCCATACCGGGAGTCAAACCCGGGCCGCCTGGGTGAAAACCAGGAATCCTAACCGCTAGACCATATGGGAAAGGATAGCTACACACTGAGGTATCTATTGAAAAAAATCAGCTCGGGGGCTTGCACAAGAAACGTCTGCAGATTGGCACGTGCATCTTGCCTCGTTAGCGCAGTAGGTAGCGTGTCAGTCTCATAATCTGAAGGTCGTGAGTTCGATCCTCACACGGGGCAGCGGGCTCCTCTTTTCCGAAGAGATTTTGTCAAAAACTTAGAACTTTCCCGTTCAGTTCTAACATGTTTCTGATAAGTAAGGATTTGTGAACCCAAATGACACATGGGTTGCTGGTTCTCTTGACTCGTTTGCTGTATAAAGAGGCAGATGAGAGTGATTTGAGCTATGAAAAAAAATTAAATCTTGTGCCAAAGGTCGTCACAATGAATGTAACCAAAAGCTGGTGTTCAGAATGATTGACAGCTAAGCGCAAAATCTACCTGAAATGCTTTTGTCTGAAAAACACCCGCGTCAGTCTCATAATCTGAAGGTCGTGAGTTCGATCCTCACACGGGGCAGCAGGCTCCTCTTTTCCGAAGAGATTTTGTCAAAATCTTAGAACTTTCCCTTTCAGTTCTAACACGTTTCTGATAAGTAAGGATTTGTGAACCCAAATGACAGATGGGACACATGGGTTGCTGTTTCTCTTGACCCGTTTGCTGTATAAAGAGGCAGATGAGAGTGATTTGAGCTGTTTGACAGCTAAGCGCAAAATCTACCTGAAATACTTTTGTCTGAAAAACACCCGTCAGTAGCGAGCGCGTCAGTCTCATATTCTGAAGTTCGTGAGTTCGATCCTCACACGGGGAAGCGGTCTCCTCTTTTCTGAAGAGATTCTGTCACCAAATTAGAACTTTCCCTTTCAGATTTAAAATGTTTCTGATAAGTAAGAATTTGCGAACCCAAATGACAGACAGGACACATGGGTTGTTGATTCTCTTGACACGTTTGCTGTAAAAGGGGCTAGTTGAGATTGATTTGAGCTATGAAACCAAATTAAATCTTGTGCCAAAGTTCATCACAACGAACGGACCAAAAGATGGCGTTCAGAATTTTCGACAGCTTAACGCAAATTCTACCTGAAATACTTTTGTCTGAAAAACACCTTTGTCTTTGAATGTTGGTGGCAGTACAGAAAAGTACATTCCCATACCGGGAGTTGAACCCGGGCCGCCTGGGTGAGAACCAGGAATCCTAACCGCTAGAACATATGGGAAAAGATGTGCTGTCTTATCAGTGACAATCTGAAAAAAAATAAGTTTTCTACTTGGCACAAGCAACTTCTGCAGTTCTATTTGCGCAGCTTGCCTCGTTAACACAGTTGTAAGCAAATCAGTCTCATAAGCTGAAAGATGAACGTTCGATTCTTAGACGGGGTACTGGTCCCTCGTTTTCTCAATCGATTCTGTCTCCATCTTGGCTACAGGGCCACAGATTTTTCCGATTCAGTACCAAAACATAACCAATTTAGTTCCTAAACTGTTTCCACGTACAAGGCATGGGGCAGCTTTTGAATGTGTGTACTAGTTCCAAAGGAGTGTCACTCCCATAGCAGGAAGTAAACCAGTCGACCAGGGATACTAGGTCCTATCCACTTTTCCACGTGGGACAAGTTATACACTAAGCAGCAAGATAAATTAAAAAAAAAAAAAAGAAGTTTTTGCTCTGATTAAATAGCTTTTACATCACAAAAGAAAAAAGTTGCCACATGAGCATGGTACTTAGCACGTCAGTTGGTAATCTGAAGTTCATGAGGTTTTTTCCTCACACGTGGAACTATTCTCCCCCCTTTTCTTGGGATATTGTGTCACCCACTCAGAACTTTCTCACTGAAACGTTTCCGATTCGAAAGGAAACAGAAGCCTTAGTGACAGACAGAACACATGGATTGTTGCGTCCCTTGACGCTTTGGAGTAATAAGGTGTAGTTGAGAATGGTTTAAGCTATGAAACAAAATGAAATCTTGTGCTAAAGGTCAGTAAGAGCCACAAATACCCTGATGTTCAGCATTTTTGACTGCAAAGTACAAAATCTACCTGGAATATTATTGTCTGGAAAATACATTTCTGTCTTTGATTGTTGGCAGTAGTACAGTAAAAGGTGCGTTCCCATACCGGGAGTCGAACCCGGGCCACCTGGGTGAAAACCAGGAATCCTTACCGCTAGACCATATGGGAATGGATAGCTACACACTGAGGTATCTATTGAAAAAAATCAGCTCGGGGGCTTGCACAAGAAACGTCTGCAGATTGGCACGTGCATCTTGCCTCGTTAGCGCAGTAGGTAGCGCGTCAGTCTCATAATCTGAAGGTCGTGAGTTCGATACTCACACGGGGCAGCGGGCTCCTCTTTTCCGAAGAGATTTTGTCAAAAACTTAGAACTTTCCCGTTCATTTCTAACACGTTTCTGATAAGTAAGCATTTGTGAACCCAAATGACACATGGGATGCTGGTTCTCTTGACCCGTTTGCTGTATAAAGAGGCAGATGAGAGTGATTTGAGCTATGAAAAAAAATTAAATCTTGTGCCAAAGGTCGTCACAATGAATGTAACCAAAAGCTGGTGTTCAGAATGATTGACAGCTAAGCGCAAAATCTACCTGAAATACTTTTGTCTGAAAAACACCCGCGTCAGTCTCATAATCTGAAGGTCGTGAGTTCGATCCTCACACGGGGCAGCAGGCTCCTCTTTTCCGAAGAGATTTTGTCAAAAACTTAGAACTTTCCCTTTCAGTTCTAACACGTTTCTGATAAGTAAGGATTTGTGAACCCAAATGACAGATGGGACACATGGGTTGCTGTTTCTCTTGACCCGTTTGCTGTATAAAGAGGCAGATGAGAGTGATTTGAGCTGTTTGACAGCTAAGCGCAAAATCTACCTGAAATACTTTTGTCTGAAAAACACCCGTCAGTAGCGAGCGCGTCAGTCTCATATTCTGAAGTTCGTGAGTTCGATCCTCACACGGGGAAGCGGTCTCCTCTTTTCTGAAGAGATTCTGTCACCAAATTAGAACTTTCCCTTTCAGATTTAAAATGTTTCTGATAAGTAAGAATTTGCGAACCCAAATGACAGACAGGACACATGGGTTGTTGATTCTCTTGACACGTTTGCTGTAAAAGGGGCTAGTTGAGATTGATTTGAGCTATGAAACCAAATTAAATCTTGTGCCAAAGTTCATCACAACGAACGGACCAAAAGATGGCGTTCAGAATTTTCGACAGCTTAACGCAAATTCTACCTGAAATACTTTTGTCTGAAAAACACCTTTGTCTTTGAATGTTGGTGGCAGTACAGAAAAGTACATTCCCATACCGGGAGTTGACCCCGGGCCGCCTGGGTGAGAACCAGGAATCCTAACCGCTAGACCATATGGGAAAAGATGTGCTGTCTTATCAGTGACAATCTGAAAAAAAATAAGTTTTCTACTTGGCACAAGCAACTTCTGCAGTTCTATTTGCGCAGCTTGCCTCGTTAACACAGTTGTAAGCAAATCAGTCTCATAAGCTGAAAGATGAACGTTCGATTCTTAGACGGGGTACTGGTCCCTCGTTTTCTCAATCGATTCTGTCTCCATCTTGGCTACAGGGCCACAGATTTTTCCGATTCAGTACCAAAACATAACCAATTTAGTTCCTAAACTGTTTCCACGTACAAGGCATGGGGCAGCTTTTGAATGTGTGTACTAGTTCCAAAGGAGTGTCACTCCCATAGCAGGAAGTAAACCAGTCGACCAGGGATACTAGGTCCTATCCACTTTTCCACGTGGGACAAGTTATACACTAAGCAGCAAGATAAATTAAAAAAAAAAAAAAAAAGAAGTTTTTGCTTTGATTAAATAGCTTTTACATCACAAAAGAAAAAAGTTGCCACATGAGCATGGTACTTAGCACGTCAGTTGGTAATCTGAAGTTCATGAGGTTTTTTCCTCACACGTGGAACTATTCTCCCCCCTTTTCTTGGGATATTGTGTCACCCACTCAGAACTTTCTCACTGAAACGTTTCCGATTCGAAAGGAAACAGGAGCCTTAGTGACAGACAGAACACATGGATTGTTGCGTCCCTTGACGCTTTGGAGTAATAAGGTGTAGTTGAGAATGGTTTAAGCTATGAAACAAAATGAAATCTTGTGCTAAAGGTCAGTAAGAGCCACAAATACCCTGATGTTCAGCATTTTTGACTGCAAAGTACAAAATCTACCTGAAATATTATTGTCTGGAAAATACATTTCTGTCTTTGATTGTTGGCAGTAGTACAGTAAAAGGTGCGTTCCCATACCGGGAGTCGAACCCGGGCCGCCTGGGTGAAAACCAGGAATCCTAACCGCTAGACCATATGGGAAAGGATAGCTACACACTGAGGTATCTATTGAAAAAAATCAGCTCGGGGGCTTGCACAAGAAACGTCTGCAGATTGGCACGTGCATCTTGCCTCGTTAGCGCAGTAGGTAGCGTGTCAGTCTCATAATCTGAAGGTCGTGAGTTCGATCCTCACACGGGGCAGCGGGCTCCTCTTTTCCGAAGAGATTTTGTCAAAAACTTAGAACTTTCCCGTTCAGTTCTAACATGTTTCTGATAAGTAAGGATTTGTGAACCCAAATGACACATGGGTTGCTGGTTCTCTTGACTCGTTTGCTGTATAAAGAGGCAGATGAGAGTGATTTGAGCTATGAAAAAAAATTAAATCTTGTGCCAAAGGTCGTCACAATGAATGTAACCAAAAGCTGGTGTTCAGAATGATTGACAGCTAAGCGCAAAATCTACCTGAAATGCTTTTGTCTGAAAAACACCCGCGTCAGTCTCATAATCTGAAGGTCGTGAGTTCGATCCTCACACGGGGCAGCAGGCTCCTCTTTTCCGAAGAGATTTTGTCAAAATCTTAGAACTTTCCCTTTCAGTTCTAACACGTTTCTGATAAGTAAGGATTTGTGAACCCAAATGACAGATGGGACACATGGGTTGCTGTTTCTCTTGACCCGTTTGCTGTATAAAGAGGCAGATGAGAGTGATTTGAGCTGTTTGACAGCTAAGCGCAAAATCTACCTGAAATACTTTTGTCTGAAAAACACCCGTCAGTAGCGAGCGCGTCAGTCTCATATTCTGAAGTTCGTGAGTTCGATCCTCACACGGGGAAGCGGTCTCCTCTTTTCTGAAGAGATTCTGTCACCAAATTAGAACTTTCCCTTTCAGATTTAAAATGTTTCTGATAAGTAAGAATTTGTGAACCCAAATGACAGACAGGACACATGGGTTGTTGATTCTCTTGACACGTTTGCTGTAAAAGGGGCTAGTTGAGATTGATTTGAGCTATGAAACCAAATTAAATCTTGTGCCAAAGTTCATCACAACGAACGGACCAAAAGATGGCGTTCAGAATTTTCGACAGCTTAACGCAAATTCTACCTGAAATACTTTTGTCTGAAAAACACCTTTGTCTTTGAATGTTGGTGGCAGTACAGAAAAGTACATTCCCATACCGGGAGTTGAACCCGGGCCGCCTGGGTGAGAACCAGGAATCCTAACCGCTAGACCATATGGGAAAAGATGTGCTGTCTTATCAGTGACAACCTGAAAAAAAATAAGTTTTCTACTTGGCACAAGCAACTTCTGCAGTTCTATTTGCGCAGCTTGCCTCGTTAACACAGTTGTAAGCAAATCAGTCTCATAAGCTGAAAGATGAACGTTCGATTCTTAGACGGGGTACTGGTCCCTCGTTTTCTCAATCGATTCTGTCTCCATCTTGGCTACAGGGCCACAGATTTTTCCGATTCAGTACCAAAACATAACCAATTTAGTTCCTAAACTGTTTCCACGTACAAGGCATGGGGCAGCTTTTGAATGTGTGTACTAGTTCCAAAGGAGTGTCACTCCCATAGCAGGAAGTAAACCAGTCGACCAGGGATACTAGGTCCTATCCACTTTTCCACGTGGGACAAGTTATACACTAAGCAGCAAGATAAATTAAAAAAAAAAAAAAGAAGTTTTTGCTTTGATTAAATAGCTTTTACATCACAAAAGAAAAAAGTTGCCACATGAGCATGGTACTTAGCACGTCAGTTGGTAATCTGAAGTTCATGAGGTTTTTTCCTCACACGTGGAACTATTCTCCCCCCTTTTCTTGGGATATTGTGTCACCCACTCAGAACTTTCTCACTGAAACGTTTCCGATTCGAAAGGAAACAGAAGCCTTAGTGACAGACAGAACACATGGATTGTTGCGTCCCTTGACGCTTTGGAGTAATAAGGTGTAGTTGAGAATGGTTTAAGCTATGAAACAAAATGAAATCTTGTGCTAAAGGTCAGTAAGAGCCACAAATACCCTGATGTTCAGCATTTTTGACTGCAAAGTACAAAATCTACCTGGAATATTATTGTCTGGAAAATACATTTCTGTCTTTGATTGTTGGCAGTAGTACAGTAAAAGGTGCGTTCCCATACCGGGAGTCGAACCCGGGCCGCCTGGGTGAAAACCAGGAATCCTTACCGCTAGACCATATGGGAATGGATAGCTACACACTGAGGTATCTATTGAAAAAAATCAGCTCGGGGGCTTGCACAAGAAACGTCTGCAGATTGGCACGTGCATCTTGCCTCGTTAGCGCAGTAGGTAGCGCGTCAGTCTCATAATCTGAAGGTCGTGAGTTCGATACTCACACGGGGCAGCGGGCTCCTCTTTTCCGAAGAGATTTTGTCAAAAACTTAGAACTTTCCCGTTCATTTCTAACACGTTTCTGATAAGTAAGGATTTGTGAACCCAAATGACACATGGGATGCTGGTTCTCTTGACCCGTTTGCTGTATAAAGAGGCAGATGAGAGTGATTTGAGCTATGAAAAAAAATTAAATCTTGTGCCAAAGGTCGTCACAATAAATGTAACCAAAAGCTGGTGTTCAGAATGATTGACAGCTAAGCGCAAAATCTACCTGAAATACTTTTGTCTGAAAAACACCCGCGTCAGTCTCATAATCTGAAGGTCGTGAGTTCGATCCTCACACGGGGCAGCAGGCTCCTCTTTTCCGAAGAGATTTTGTCAAAAACTTAGAACTTTCCCTTTCAGTTCTAACACGTTTCTGATAAGTAAGGATTTGTGAACCCAAATGACAGATGGGACACATGGGTTGCTGTTTCTCTTGACCCGTTTGCTGTATAAAGAGGCAGATGAGAGTGATTTGAGCTGTTTGACAGCTAAGCGCAAAATCTACCTGAAATACTTTTGTCTGAAAAACACCCGTCAGTAGCGAGCGCGTCAGTCTCATATTCTGAAGTTCGTGAGTTCGATCCTCACACGGGGAAGCGGTCTCCTCTTTTCTGAAGAGATTCTGTCACCAAATTAGAACTTTCCCTTTCAGATTTAAAATGTTTCTGATAAGTAAGAATTTGCGAACCCAAATGACAGACAGGACACATGGGTTGTTGATTCTCTTGACACGTTTGCTGTAAAAGGGGCTAGTTGAGATTGATTTGAGCTATGAAACCAAATTAAATCTTGTGCCAAAGTTCATCACAACGAACGGACCAAAAGATGGCGTTCAGAATTTTCGACAGCTTAACGCAAATTCTACCTGAAATACTTTTGTCTGAAAAACACCTTTGTCTTTGAATGTTGGTGGCAGTACAGAAAAGTACATTCCCATACCGGGAGTTGACCCCGGGCCGCCTGGGTGAGAACCAGGAATCCTAACCGCTAGACCATATGGGAAAAGATGTGCTGTCTTATCAGTGACAATCTGAAAAAAAATAAGTTTTCTACTTGGCACAAGCAACTTCTGCAGTTCTATTTGCGTAGCTTGCCTCGTTAACACAGTTGTAAGCAAATCAGTCTCATAAGCTGAAAGATGAACGTTCGATTCTTAGACGGGGTACTGGTCCCTCGTTTTCTCAATCGATTCTGTCTCCATCTTGGCTACAGGGCCACAGATTTTTCCGATTCAGTACCAAAACATAACCAATTTAGTTCCTAAACTGTTTCCACGTACAAGGCATGGGGCAGCTTTTGAATGTGTGTACTAGTTCCAAAGGAGTGTCACTCCCATAGCAGGAAGTAAACCAGTCGACCAGGGATACTAGGTCCTATCCACTTTTCCACGTGGGACAAGTTATACACTAAGCAGCAAGATAAATTAAAAAAAAAAAAAAAAAAAAAAAAAGAAGTTTTTGCTTTGATTAAATAGCTTTTACATCACAAAAGAAAAAAGTTGCCACATGAGCATGGTACTTAGCACGTCAGTTGGTAATCTGAAGTTCATGAGGTTTTTTCCTCACACGTGGAACTATTCTCCCCCCTTTTCTTGGGATATTGTGTCACCCACTCAGAACTTTCTCACTGAAACGTTTCCGATTCGAAAGGAAACAGGAGCCTTAGTGACAGACAGAACACATGGATTGTTGCGTCCCTTGACGCTTTGGAGTAATAAGGTGTAGTTGAGAATGGTTTAAGCTATGAAACAAAATGAAATCTTGTGCTAAAGGTCAGTAAGAGCCACAAATACCCTGATGTTCAGCATTTTTGACTGCAAAGTACAAAATCTACCTGAAATATTATTGTCTGGAAAATACATTTCTGTCTTTGATTGTTGGCAGTAGTACAGTAAAAGGTGCGTTCCCATACCGGGAGTCAAACCCGGGCCGCCTGGGTGAAAACCAGGAATCCTAACCGCTAGACCATATGGGAAAGGATAGCTACACACTGAGGTATCTATTGAAAAAAATCAGCTCGGGGGCTTGCACAAGAAACGTCTGCAGATTGGCACGTGCATCTTGCCTCGTTAGCGCAGTAGGTAGCGTGTCAGTCTCATAATCTGAAGGTCGTGAGTTCGATCCTCACACGGGGCAGCGGGCTCCTCTTTTCCGAAGAGATTTTGTCAAAAACTTAGAACTTTCCCGTTCAGTTCTAACATGTTTCTGATAAGTAAGGATTTGTGAACCCAAATGACACATGGGTTGCTGGTTCTCTTGACTCGTTTGCTGTATAAAGAGGCAGATGAGAGTGATTTGAGCTATGAAAAAAAATTAAATCTTGTGCCAAAGGTCGTCACAATGAATGTAACCAAAAGCTGGTGTTCAGAATGATTGACAGCTAAGCGCAAAATCTACCTGAAATGCTTTTGTCTGAAAAACACCCGCGTCAGTCTCATAATCTGAAGGTCGTGAGTTCGATCCTCACACGGGGCAGCAGGCTCCTCTTTTCTGAAGAGATTTTGTCAAAATCTTAGAACTTTCCCTTTCAGTTCTAACACGTTTCTGATAAGTAAGGATTTGTGAACCCAAATGACAGATGGGACACATGGGTTGCTGTTTCTCTTGACCCGTTTGCTGTATAAAGAGGCAGATGAGAGTGATTTGAGCTGTTTGACAGCTAAGCGCAAAATCTACCTGAAATACTTTTGTCTGAAAAACACCCGTCAGTAGCGAGCGCGTCAGTCTCATATTCTGAAGTTCGTGAGTTCGATCCTCACACGGGGAAGCGGTCTCCTCTTTTCTGAAGAGATTCTGTCACCAAATTAGAACTTTCCCTTTCAGATTTAAAATGTTTCTGATAAGTAAGAATTTGCGAACCCAAATGACAGACAGGACACATGGGTTGTTGATTCTCTTGACACGTTTGCTGTAAAAGGGGCTAGTTGAGATTGATTTGAGCTATGAAACCAAATTAAATCTTGTGCCAAAGTTCATCACAACGAACGGACCAAAAGATGGCGTTCAGAATTTTCGACAGCTTAACGCAAATTCTACCTGAAATACTTTTGTCTGAAAAACACCTTTGTCTTTGAATGTTGGTGGCAGTACAGAAAAGTACATTCCCATACCGGGAGTTGAACCCGGGCCGCCTGGGTGAGAACCAGGAATCCTAACCGCTAGACCATATGGGAAAAGATGTGCTGTCTTATCAGTGACAATCTGAAAAAAAATAAGTTTTCTACTTGGCACAAGCAACTTCTGCAGTTCTATTTGCGCAGCTTGCCTCGTTAACACAGTTGTAAGCAAATCAGTCTCATAAGCTGAAAGATGAACGTTCGATTCTTAGACGGGGTACTGGTCCCTCGTTTTCTCAATCGATTCTGTCTCCATCTTGGCTACAGGGCCACAGATTTTTCCGATTCAGTACCAAAACATAACCAATTTAGTTCCTAAACTGTTTCCACGTACAAGGCATGGGGCAGCTTTTGAATGTGTGTACTAGTTCCAAAGGAGTGTCACTCCCATAGCAGGAAGTAAACCAGTCGACCAGGGATACTAGGTCCTATCCACTTTTCCACGTGGGACAAGTTATACACTAAGCAGCAAGATAAATTAAAAAAAAAAAAAAGAAGTTTTTGCTTTGATTAAATAGCTTTTACATCACAAAAGAAAAAAGTTGCCACATGAGCATGGTACTTAGCACGTCAGTTGGTAATCTGAAGTTCATGAGGTTTTTTCCTCACACGTGGAACTATTCTCCCCCCTTTTCTTGGGATATTGTGTCACCCACTCAGAACTTTCTCACTGAAACGTTTCCGATTCGAAAGGAAACAGAAGCCTTAGTGACAGACAGAACACATGGATTGTTGCGTCCCTTGACGCTTTGGAGTAATAAGGTGTAGTTGAGAATGGTTTAAGCTATGAAACAAAATGAAATCTTGTGCTAAAGGTCAGTAAGAGCCACAAATACCCTGATGTTCAGCATTTTTGACTGCAAAGTACAAAATCTACCTGGAATATTATTGTCTGGAAAATACATTTCTGTCTTTGATTGTTGGCAGTAGTACAGTAAAAGGTGCGTTCCCATACCGGGAGTCGAACCCGGGCCACCTGGGTGAAAACCAGGAATCCTTACCGCTAGACCATATGGGAATGGATAGCTACACACTGAGGTATCTATTGAAAAAAATCAGCTCGGGGGCTTGCACAAGAAACGTCTGCAGATTGGCACGTGCATCTTGCCTCGTTAGCGCAGTAGGTAGCGCGTCAGTCTCATAATCTGAAGGTCGTGAGTTCGATACTCACACGGGGCAGCGGGCTCCTCTTTTCCGAAGAGATTTTGTCAAAAACTTAGAACTTTCCCGTTCATTTCTAACACGTTTCTGATAAGTAAGGATTTGTGAACCCAAATGACACATGGGATGCTGGTTCTCTTGACCCGTTTGCTGTATAAAGAGGCAGATGAGAGTGATTTGAGCTATGAAAAAAAATTAAATCTTGTGCCAAAGGTCGTCACAATGAATGTAACCAAAAGCTGGTGTTCAGAATGATTGACAGCTAAGCGCAAAATCTACCTGAAATACTTTTGTCTGAAAAACACCCGCGTCAGTCTCATAATCTGAAGGTCGTGAGTTCGATCCTCACACGGGGCAGCAGGCTCCTCTTTTCCGAAGAGATTTTGTCAAAAACTTAGAACTTTCCCTTTCAGTTCTAACACGTTTCTGATAAGTAAGGATTTGTGAACCCAAATGACAGATGGGACACATGGGTTGCTGTTTCTCTTGACCCGTTTGCTGTATAAAGAGGCAGATGAGAGTGATTTGAGCTGTTTGACAGCTAAGCGCAAAATCTACCTGAAATACTTTTGTCTGAAAAACACCCGTCAGTAGCGAGCGCGTCAGTCTCATATTCTGAAGTTCGTGAGTTCGATCCTCACACGGGGAAGCGGTCTCCTCTTTTCTGAAGAGATTCTGTCACCAAATTAGAACTTTCCCTTTCAGATTTAAAATGTTTCTGATAAGTAAGAATTTGCGAACCCAAATGACAGACAGGACACATGGGTTGTTGATTCTCTTGACACGTTTGCTGTAAAAGGGGCTAGTTGAGATTGATTTGAGCTATGAAACCAAATTAAATCTTGTGCCAAAGTTCATCACAACGAACGGACCAAAAGATGGCGTTCAGAATTTTCGACAGCTTAACGCAAATTCTACCTGAAATACTTTTGTCTGAAAAACACCTTTGTCTTTGAATGTTGGTGGCAGTACAGAAAAGTACATTCCCATACCGGGAGTTGACCCCGGGCCGCCTGGGTGAGAACCAGGAATCCTAACCGCTAGACCATATGGGAAAAGATGTGCTGTCTTATCAGTGACAATCTGAAAAAAAATAAGTTTTCTACTTGGCACAAGCAACTTCTGCAGTTCTATTTGCGCAGCTTGCCTCGTTAACACAGTTGTAAGCAAATCAGTCTCATAAGCTGAAAGATGAACGTTCGATTCTTAGACGGGGTACTGGTCCCTCGTTTTCTCAATCGATTCTGTCTCCATCTTGGCTACAGGGCCACAGATTTTTCCGATTCAGTACCAAAACATAACCAATTTAGTTCCTAAACTGTTTCCACGTACAAGGCATGGGGCAGCTTTTGAATGTGTGTACTAGTTCCAAAGGAGTGTCACTCCCATAGCAGGAAGTAAACCAGTCGACCAGGGATACTAGGTCCTATCCACTTTTCCACGTGGGACAAGTTATACACTAAGCAGCAAGATAAATTAAAAAAAAAAAAAAAAAGAAGTTTTTGCTTTGATTAAATAGCTTTTACATCACAAAAGAAAAAAGTTGCCACATGAGCATGGTACTTAGCACGTCAGTTGGTAATCTGAAGTTCATGAGGTTTTTTCCTCACACGTGGAACTATTCTCCCCCCTTTTCTTGGGATATTGTGTCACCCACTCAGAACTTTCTCACTGAAACGTTTCCGATTCGAAAGGAAACAGGAGCCTTAGTGACAGACAGAACACATGGATTGTTGCGTCCCTTGACGCTTTGGAGTAATAAGGTGTAGTTGAGAATGGTTTAAGCTATGAAACAAAATGAAATCTTGTGCTAAAGGTCAGTAAGAGCCACAAATACCCTGATGTTCAGCATTTTTGACTGCAAAGTACAAAATCTACCTGAAATATTATTGTCTGGAAAATACATTTCTGTCTTTGATTGTTGGCAGTAGTACAGTAAAAGGTGCGTTCCCATACCGGGAGTCGAACCCGGGCCGCCTGGGTGAAAACCAGGAATCCTAACCGCTAGACCATATGGGAAAGGATAGCTACACACTGAGGTATCTATTGAAAAAAATCAGCTCGGGGGCTTGCACAAGAAACGTCTGCAGATTGGCACGTGCATCTTGCCTCGTTAGCGCAGTAGGTAGCGTGTCAGTCTCATAATCTGAAGGTCGTGAGTTCGATCCTCACACGGGGCAGCGGGCTCCTCTTTTCCGAAGAGATTTTGTCAAAAACTTAGAACTTTCCCGTTCAGTTCTAACATGTTTCTGATAAGTAAGGATTTGTGAACCCAAATGACACATGGGTTGCTGGTTCTCTTGACTCGTTTGCTGTATAAAGAGGCAGATGAGAGTGATTTGAGCTATGAAAAAAAATTAAATCTTGTGCCAAAGGTCGTCACAATGAATGTAACCAAAAGCTGGTGTTCAGAATGATTGACAGCTAAGCGCAAAATCTACCTGAAATGCTTTTGTCTGAAAAACACCCGCGTCAGTCTCATAATCTGAAGGTCGTGAGTTTGATCCTCACACGGGGCAGCAGGCTCCTCTTTTCCGAAGAGATTTTGTCAAAATCTTAGAACTTTCCCTTTCAGTTCTAACACGTTTCTGATAAGTAAGGATTTGTGAACCCAAATGACAGATGGGACACATGGGTTGCTGTTTCTCTTGACCCGTTTGCTGTATAAAGAGGCAGATGAGAGTGATTTGAGCTGTTTGACAGCTAAGCGCAAAATCTACCTGAAATACTTTTGTCTGAAAAACACCCGTCAGTAGCGAGCGCGTCAGTCTCATATTCTGAAGTTCGTGAGTTCGATCCTCACACGGGGAAGCGGTCTCCTCTTTTCTGAAGAGATTCTGTCACCAAATTAGAACTTTCCCTTTCAGATTTAAAATGTTTCTGATAAGTAAGAATTTGCGAACCCAAATGACAGACAGGACACATGGGTTGTTGATTCTCTTGACACGTTTGCTGTAAAAGGGGCTAGTTGAGATTGATTTGAGCTATGAAACCAAATTAAATCTTGTGCCAAAGTTCATCACAACGAACGGACCAAAAGATGGCGTTCAGAATTTTCGACAGCTTAACGCAAATTCTACCTGAAATACTTTTGTCTGAAAAACACCTTTGTCTTTGAATGTTGGTGGCAGTACAGAAAAGTACATTCCCATACCGGGAGTTGAACCTGGGCCGCCTGGGTGAGAACCAGGAATCCTAACCGCTAGACCATATGGGAAAAGATGTGCTGTCTTATCAGTGACAATCTGAAAAAAAATAAGTTTTCTACTTGGCACAAGCAACTTCTGCAGTTCTATTTGCGCAGCTTGCCTCGTTAACACAGTTGTAAGCAAATCAGTCTCATAAGCTGAAAGATGAACGTTCGATTCTTAGACGGGGTACTGGTCCCTCGTTTTCTCAATCGATTCTGTCTCCATCTTGGCTACAGGGCCACAGATTTTTCCGATTCAGTACCAAAACATAACCAATTTAGTTCCTAAACTGTTTCCACGTACAAGGCATGGGGCAGCTTTTGAATGTGTGTACTAGTTCCAAAGGAGTGTCACTCCCATAGCAGGAAGTAAACCAGTCGACCAGGGATACTAGGTCCTATCCACTTTTCCACGTGGGACAAGTTATACACTAAGCAGCAAGATAAATTAAAAAAAAAAAAAAAAAGAAGTTTTTGCTTTGATTAAATAGCTTTTACATCACAAAAGAAAAAAGTTGCCACATGAGCATGGTACTTAGCACGTCAGTTGGTAATCTGAAGTTCATGAGGTTTTTTCCTCACACGTGGAACTATTCTCCCCCCTTTTCTTGGGATATTGTGTCACCCACTCAGAACTTTCTCACTGAAACGTTTCCGATTCGAAAGGAAACAGGAGCCTTAGTGACAGACAGAACACATGGATTGTTGCGTCCCTTGACGCTTTGGAGTAATAAGGTGTAGTTGAGAATGGTTTAAGCTATGAAACAAAATGAAATCTTGTGCTAAAGGTCAGTAAGAGCCACAAATACCCTGATGTTCAGCATTTTTGACTGCAAAGTACAAAATCTACCTGAAATATTATTGTCTGGAAAATACATTTCTGTCTTTGATTGTTGGCAGTAGTACAGTAAAAGGTGCGTTCCCATACCGGGAGTCGAACCCGGGCCGCCTGGGTGAAAACCAGGAATCCTAACCGCTAGACCATATGGGAAAGGATAGCTACACACTGAGGTATCTATTGAAAAAAATCAGCTCGGGGGCTTGCACAAGAAACGTCTGCAGATTGGCACGTGCATCTTGCCTCGTTAGCGCAGTAGGTAGCGTGTCAGTCTCATAATCTGAAGGTCGTGAGTTCGATCCTCACACGGGGCAGCGGGCTCCTCTTTTCCGAAGAGATTTTGTCAAAAACTTAGAACTTTCCCGTTCAGTTCTAACATGTTTCTGATAAGTAAGGATTTGTGAACCCAAATGACACATGGGTTGCTGGTTCTCTTGACTCGTTTGCTGTATAAAGAGGCAGATGAGAGTGATTTGAGCTATGAAAAAAAATTAAATCTTGTGCCAAAGGTCGTCACAATGAATGTAACCAAAAGCTGGTGTTCAGAATGATTGACAGCTAAGCGCAAAATCTACCTGAAATGCTTTTGTCTGAAAAACACCCGCGTCAGTCTCATAATCTGAAGGTCGTGAGTTCGATCCTCACACGGGGCAGCAGGCTCCTCTTTTCCGAAGAGATTTTGTCAAAATCTTAGAACTTTCCCTTTCAGTTCTAACACGTTTCTGATAAGTAAGGATTTGTGAACCCAAATGACAGATGGGACACATGGGTTGCTGTTTCTCTTGACCCGTTTGCTGTATAAAGAGGCAGATGAGAGTGATTTGAGCTGTTTGACAGCTAAGCGCAAAATCTACCTGAAATACTTTTGTCTGAAAAACACCCGTCAGTAGCGAGCGCGTCAGTCTCATATTCTGAAGTTCGTGAGTTCGATCCTCACACGGGGAAGCGGTCTCCTCTTTTCTGAAGAGATTCTGTCACCAAATTAGAACTTTCCCTTTCAGATTTAAAATGTTTCTGATAAGTAAGAATTTGTGAACCCAAATGACAGACAGGACACATGGGTTGTTGATTCTCTTGACACGTTTGCTGTAAAAGGGGCTAGTTGAGATTGATTTGAGCTATGAAACCAAATTAAATCTTGTGCCAAAGTTCATCACAACGAACGGACCAAAAGATGGCGTTCAGAATTTTCGACAGCTTAACGCAAATTCTACCTGAAATACTTTTGTCTGAAAAACACCTTTGTCTTTGAATGTTGGTGGCAGTACAGAAAAGTACATTCCCATACCGGGAGTTGAACCCGGGCCGCCTGGGTGAGAACCAGGAATCCTAACCGCTAGACCATATGGGAAAAGATGTGCTGTCTTATCAGTGACAATCTGAAAAAAAATAAGTTTTCTACTTGGCACAAGCAACTTCTGCAGTTCTATTTGCGCAGCTTGCCTCGTTAACACAGTTGTAAGCAAATCAGTCTCATAAGCTGAAAGATGAACGTTCGATTCTTAGACGGGGTACTGGTCCCTCGTTTTCTCAATCGATTCTGTCTCCATCTTGGCTACAGGGCCACAGATTTTTCCGATTCAGTACCAAAACATAACCAATTTAGTTCCTAAACTGTTTCCACGTACAAGGCATGGGGCAGCTTTTGAATGTGTGTACTAGTTCCAAAGGAGTGTCACTCCCATAGCAGGAAGTAAACCAGTCGACCAGGGATACTAGGTCCTATCCACTTTTCCACGTGGGACAAGTTATACACTAAGCAGCAAGATAAATTAAAAAAAAAAAAAAAAAGAAGTTTTTGCTTTGATTAAATAGCTTTTACATCACAAAAGAAAAAAGTTGCCACATGAGCATGGTACTTAGCACGTCAGTTGGTAATCTGAAGTTCATGAGGTTTTTTCCTCACACGTGGAACTATTCTCCCCCCTTTTCTTGGGATATTGTGTCACCCACTCAGAACTTTCTCACTGAAACGTTTCCGATTCGAAAGGAAACAGAAGCCTTAGTGACAGACAGAACACATGGATTGTTGCGTCCCTTGACGCTTTGGAGTAATAAGGTGTAGTTGAGAATGGTTTAAGCTATGAAACAAAATGAAATCTTGTGCTAAAGGTCAGTAAGAGCCACAAATACCCTGATGTTCAGCATTTTTGACTGCAAAGTACAAAATCTACCTGGAATATTATTGTCTGGAAAATACATTTCTGTCTTTGATTGTTGGCAGTAGTACAGTAAAAGGTGCGTTCCCATACCGGGAGTCGAACCCGGGCCGCCTGGGTGAAAACCAGGAATCCTTACCGCTAGACCATATGGGAATGGATAGCTACACACTGAGGTATCTATTGAAAAAAATCAGCTCGGGGGCTTGCACAAGAAACGTCTGCAGATTGGCACGTGCATCTTGCCTCGTTAGCGCAGTAGGTAGCGCGTCAGTCTCATAATCTGAAGGTCGTGAGTTCGATACTCACACGGGGCAGCGGGCTCCTCTTTTCCGAAGAGATTTTGTCAAAAACTTAGAACTTTCCCGTTCATTTCTAACACGTTTCTGATAAGTAAGGATTTGTGAACCCAAATGACACATGGGATGCTGGTTCTCTTGACCCGTTTGCTGTATAAAGAGGCAGATGAGAGTGATTTGAGCTATGAAAAAAAATTAAATCTTGTGCCAAAGGTCGTCACAATGAATGTAACCAAAAGCTGGTGTTCAGAATGATTGACAGCTAAGCGCAAAATCTACCTGAAATACTTTTGTCTGAAAAACACCCGCGTCAGTCTCATAATCTGAAGGTCGTGAGTTCGATCCTCACACGGGGCAGCAGGCTCCTCTTTTCCGAAGAGATTTTGTCAAAAACTTAGAACTTTCCCGTTCATTTCTAACACGTTTCTGATAAGTAAGGATTTGTGAACCCAAATGACACATGGGATGCTGGTTCTCTTGACCCGTTTGCTGTATAAAGAGGCAGATGAGAGTGATTTGAGCTATGAAAAAAAATTAAATCTTGTGCCAAAGGTCGTCACAATGAATGTAACCAAAAGCTGGTGTTCAGAATGATTGACAGCTAAGCGCAAAATCTACCTGAAATACTTTTGTCTGAAAAACACCCGCGTCAGTCTCATAATCTGAAGGTCGTGAGTTCGATCCTCACACGGGGCAGCAGGCTCCTCTTTTCCGAAGAGATTTTGTCAAAAACTTAGAACTTTCCCTTTCAGTTCTAACACGTTTCTGATAAGTAAGGATTTGTGAACCCAAATGACAGATGGGACACATGGGTTGCTGTTTCTCTTGACCCGTTTGCTGTATAAAGAGGCAGATGAGAGTGATTTGAGCTGTTTGACAGCTAAGCGCAAAATCTACCTGAAATACTTTTGTCTGAAAAACACCCGTCAGTAGCGAGCGCGTCAGTCTCATATTCTGAAGTTCGTGAGTTCGATCCTCACACGGGGAAGCGGTCTCCTCTTTTCTGAAGAGATTCTGTCACCAAATTAGAACTTTCCCTTTCAGATTTAAAATGTTTCTG
Source organism: Dendrobates tinctorius (assembly GCF_039654945.1). Taxonomy (NCBI): domain Eukaryota; kingdom Metazoa; phylum Chordata; class Amphibia; order Anura; family Dendrobatidae; genus Dendrobates; species Dendrobates tinctorius. The sequence continues at coordinate 11,978,335 of NW_027361939.1, read as the reverse complement.
ATAAGTAAGAATTTGCGAACCCAAATGACAGACAGGACACATGGGTTGTTGATTCTCTTGACACGTTTGCTGTAAAAGGGGCTAGTTGAGATTGATTTGAGCTATGAAACCAAATTAAATCTTGTGCCAAAGTTCATCACAACGAACGGACCAAAAGATGGCGTTCAGAATTTTCGACAGCTTAACGCAAATTCTACCTGAAATACTTTTGTCTGAAAAACACCTTTGTCTTTGAATGTTGGTGGCAGTACAGAAAAGTACATTCCCATACCGGGAGTTGACCCCGGGCCGCCTGGGTGAGAACCAGGAATCCTAACCGCTAGACCATATGGGAAAAGATGTGCTGTCTTATCAGTGACAATCTGAAAAAAAATAAGTTTTCTACTTGGCACAAGCAACTTCTGCAGTTCTATTTGCGCAGCTTGCCTCGTTAACACAGTTGTAAGCAAATCAGTCTCATAAGCTGAAAGATGAACGTTCGATTCTTAGACGGGGTACTGGTCCCTCGTTTTCTCAATCGATTCTGTCTCCATCTTGGCTACAGGGCCACAGATTTTTCCGATTCAGTACCAAAACATAACCAATTTAGTTCCTAAACTGTTTCCACGTACAAGGCATGGGGCAGCTTTTGAATGTGTGTACTAGTTCCAAAGGAGTGTCACTCCCATAGCAGGAAGTAAACCAGTCGACCAGGGATACTAGGTCCTATCCACTTTTCCACGTGGGACAAGTTATACACTAAGCAGCAAGATAAATTAAAAAAAAAAAAAAAAAGAAGTTTTTGCTTTGATTAAATAGCTTTTACATCACAAAAGAAAAAAGTTGACACATGAGCATGGTACTTAGCACGTCAGTTGGTAATCTGAAGTTCATGAGGTTTTTTCCTCACACGTGGAACTATTCTCCCCCCTTTTCTTGGGATATTGTGTCACCCACTCAGAACTTTCTCACTGAAACGTTTCCGATTCGAAAGGAAACAGGAGCCTTAGTGACAGACAGAACACATGGATTGTTGCGTCCCTTGACGCTTTGGAGTAATAAGGTGTAGTTGAGAATGGTTTAAGCTATGAAACAAAATGAAATCTTGTGCTAAAGGTCAGTAAGAGCCACAAATACCCTGATGTTCAGCATTTTTGACTGCAAAGTACAAAATCTACCTGAAATATTATTGTCTGGAAAATACATTTCTGTCTTTGATTGTTGGCAGTAGTACAGTAAAAGGTGCGTTCCCATACCGGGAGTCGAACCCGGGCCGCCTGGGTGAAAACCAGGAATCCTAACCGCTAGACCATATGGGAAAGGATAGCTACACACTGAGGTATCTATTGAAAAAAATCAGCTCGGGGGCTTGCACAAGAAACGTCTGCAGATTGGCACGTGCATCTTGCCTCGTTAGCGCAGTAGGTAGCGTGTCAGTCTCATAATCTGAAGGTCGTGAGTTCGATCCTCACACGGGGCAGCGGGCTCCTCTTTTCCGAAGAGATTTTGTCAAAAACTTAGAACTTTCCCGTTCAGTTCTAACATGTTTCTGATAAGTAAGGATTTGTGAACCCAAATGACACATGGGTTGCTGGTTCTCTTGACTCGTTTGCTGTATAAAGAGGCAGATGAGAGTGATTTGAGCTATGAAAAAAAATTAAATCTTGTGCCAAAGGTCGTCACAATGAATGTAACCAAAAGCTGGTGTTCAGAATGATTGATAGCTAAGCGCAAAATCTACCTGAAATGCTTTTGTCTGAAAAACACCCGCGTCAGTCTCATAATCTGAAGGTCGTGAGTTTGATCCTCACACGGGGCAGCAGGCTCCTCTTTTCCGAAGAGATTTTGTCAAAATCTTAGAACTTTCCCTTTCAGTTCTAACACGTTTCTGATAAGTAAGGATTTGTGAACCCAAATGACAGATGGGACACATGGGTTGCTGTTTCTCTTGACCCGTTTGCTGTATAAAGAGGCAGATGAGAGTGATTTGAGCTGTTTGACAGCTAAGCGCAAAATCTACCTGAAATACTTTTGTCTGAAAAACACCCGTCAGTAGCGAGCGCGTCAGTCTCATATTCTGAAGTTCGTGAGTTCGATCCTCACACGGGGAAGCGGTCTCCTCTTTTCTGAAGAGATTCTGTCACCAAATTAGAACTTTCCCTTTCAGATTTAAAATGTTTCTGATAAGTAAGCATTTGCGAACCCAAATGACAGACAGGACACATGGGTTGTTGATTCTCTTGACACGTTTGCTGTAAAAGGGGCTAGTTGAGATTGATTTGAGCTATGAAACCAAATTAAATCTTGTGCCAAAGTTCATCACAACGAACGGACCAAAAGATGGCGTTCAGAATTTTCGACAGCTTAACGCAAATTCTACCTGAAATACTTTTGTCTGAAAAACACCTTTGTCTTTGAATGTTGGTGGCAGTACAGAAAAGTACATTCCCATACCGGGAGTTGAACCCGGGCCGCCTGGGTGAGAACCAGGAATCCTAACCGCTAGACCATATGGGAAAAGATATGCTGTCTTATCAGTGACAATCTGAAAAAAAATAAGTTTTCTACTTGGCACAAGCAACTTCTGCAGTTCTATTTGCGCAGCTTGCCTCGTTAATACAGTTGTAAGCAAATCAGTCTCATAAGCTGAAAGATGAACGTTCGATTCTTAGACGGGGTACTGGTCCCTCGTTTTCTCAATCGATTCTGTCTCCATCTTGGCTACAGGGCCACAGATTTTTCCGATTCAGTACCAAAACATAACCAATTTAGTTCCTAAACTGTTTCCACGTACAAGGCATGGGGCAGCTTTTGAATGTGTGTACTAGTTCCAAAGGAGTGTCACTCCCATAGCAGGAAGTAAACCAGTCGACCAGGGATACTAGGTCCTATCCACTTTTCCACGTGGGACAAGTTATACACTAAGCAGCAAGATAAATTAAAAAAAAAAAAAAGAAGTTTTTGCTTTGATTAAATAGCTTTTACATCACAAAAGAAAAAAGTTGCCACATGAGCATGGTACTTAGCACGTCAGTTGGTAATCTGAAGTTCATGAGGTTTTTTCCTCACACGTGGAACTATTCTCCCCCCTTTTCTTGGGATATTGTGTCACCCACTCAGAACTTTCTCACTGAAACGTTTCCGATTCGAAAGGAAACAGAAGCCTTAGTGACAGACAGAACACATGGATTGTTGCGTCCCTTGACGCTTTGGAGTAATAAGGTGTAGTTGAGAATGGTTTAAGCTATGAAACAAAATGAAATCTTGTGCTAAAGGTCAGTAAGAGCCACAAATACCCTGATGTTCAGCATTTTTGACTGCAAAGTACAAAATCTACCTGGAATATTATTGTCTGGAAAATACATTTCTGTCTTTGATTGTTGGCAGTAGTACAGTAAAAGGTGCGTTCCCATACCGGGAGTCGAACCCGGGCCGCCTGGGTGAAAACCAGGAATCCTTACCGCTAGACCATATGGGAATGGATAGCTACACACTGAGGTATCTATTGAAAAAAATCAGCTCGGGGGCTTGCACAAGAAACGTCTGCAGATTGGCACGTGCATCTTGCCTCGTTAGCGCAGTAGGTAGCGCGTCAGTCTCATAATCTGAAGGTCGTGAGTTCGATACTCACACGGGGCAGCGGGCTCCTCTTTTCCGAAGAGATTTTGTCAAAAACTTAGAACTTTCCCGTTCATTTCTAACACGTTTCTGATAAGTAAGGATTTGTGAACCCAAATGACACATGGGATGCTGGTTCTCTTGACCCGTTTGCTGTATAAAGAGGCAGATGAGAGTGATTTGAGCTATGAAAAAAAATTAAATCTTGTGCCAAAGGTCGTCACAATGAATGTAACCAAAAGCTGGTGTTCAGAATGATTGACAGCTAAGCGCAAAATCTACCTGAAATACTTTTGTCTGAAAAACACCCGCGTCAGTCTCATAATCTGAAGGTCGTGAGTTCGATCCTCACACGGGGCAGCAGGCTCCTCTTTTCCGAAGAGATTTTGTCAAAAACTTAGAACTTTCCCTTTCAGTTCTAACACGTTTCTGATAAGTAAGGATTTGTGAACCCAAATGACAGATGGGACACATGGGTTGCTGTTTCTCTTGACCCGTTTGCTGTATAAAGAGGCAGATGAGAGTGATTTGAGCTGTTTGACAGCTAAGCGCAAAATCTACCTGAAATACTTTTGTCTGAAAAACACCCGTCAGTAGCGAGCGCGTCAGTCTCATATTCTGAAGTTCGTGAGTTCGATCCTCACACGGGGAAGCGGTCTCCTCTTTTCTGAAGAGATTCTGTCACCAAATTAGAACTTTCCCTTTCAGATTTAAAATGTTTCTGATAAGTAAGAATTTGCGAACCCAAATGACAGACAGGACACATGGGTTGTTGATTCTCTTGACACGTTTGCTGTAAAAGGGGCTAGTTGAGATTGATTTGAGCTATGAAACCAAATTAAATCTTGTGCCAAAGTTCATCACAACGAACGGACCAAAAGATGGCGTTCAGAATTTTCGACAGCTTAACGCAAATTCTACCTGAAATACTTTTGTCTGAAAAACACCTTTGTCTTTGAATGTTGGTGGCAGTACAGAAAAGTACATTCCCATACCGGGAGTTGACCCCGGGCCGCCTGGGTGAGAACCAGGAATCCTAACCGCTAGACCATATGGGAAAAGATGTGCTGTCTTATCAGTGACAATCTGAAAAAAAATAAGTTTTCTACTTGGCACAAGCAACTTCTGCAGTTCTATTTGCGCAGCTTGCCTCGTTAACACAGTTGTAAGCAAATCAGTCTCATAAGCTGAAAGATGAACGTTCGATTCTTAGACGGGGTACTGGTCCCTCGTTTTCTCAATCGATTCTGTCTCCATCTTGGCTACAGGGCCACAGATTTTTCCGATTCAGTACCAAAACATAACCAATTTAGTTCCTAAACTGTTTCCACGTACAAGGCATGGGGCAGCTTTTGAATGTGTGTACTAGTTCCAAAGGAGTGTCACTCCCATAGCAGGAAGTAAACCAGTCGACCAGGGATACTAGGTCCTATCCACTTTTCCACGTGGGACAAGTTATACACTAAGCAGCAAGATAAATTAAAAAAAAAAAAAAAAAAAAAAAAAAAGAAGTTTTTGCTTTGATTAAATAGCTTTTACATCACAAAAGAAAAAAGTTGCCACATGAGCATGGTACTTAGCACGTCAGTTGGTAATCTGAAGTTCATGAGGTTTTTTCCTCACACGTGGAACTATTCTCCCCCCTTTTCTTGGGATATTGTGTCACCCACTCAGAACTTTCTCACTGAAACGTTTCCGATTCGAAAGGAAACAGGAGCCTTAGTGACAGACAGAACACATGGATTGTTGCGTCCCTTGACGCTTTGGAGTAATAAGGTGTAGTTGAGAATGGTTTAAGCTATGAAACAAAATGAAATCTTGTGCTAAAGGTCAGTAAGAGCCACAAATACCCTGATGTTCAGCATTTTTGACTGCAAAGTACAAAATCTACCTGAAATATTATTGTCTGGAAAATACATTTCTGTCTTTGATTGTTGGCAGTAGTACAGTAAAAGGTGCGTTCCCATACCGGGAGTCGAACCCGGGCCGCCTGGGTGAAAACCAGGAATCCTAACCGCTAGACCATATGGGAAAGGATAGCTACACACTGAGGTATCTATTGAAAAAAATCAGCTCGGGGGCTTGCACAAGAAACGTCTGCAGATTGGCACGTGCATCTTGCCTCGTTAGCGCAGTAGGTAGCGTGTCAGTCTCATAATCTGAAGGTCGTGAGTTCGATCCTCACACGGGGCAGCGGGCTCCGCTTTTCCGAAGAGATTTTGTCAAAAACTTAGAACTTTCCTGTTCAGTTCTAACATGTTTCTGATAAGTAAGGATTTGTGAACCCAAATGACACATGGGTTGCTGGTTCTCTTGACTCGTTTGCTGTATAAAGAGGCAGATGAGAGTGATTTGAGCTATGAAAAAAAATTAAATCTTGTGCCAAAGGTCGTCACAATGAATGTAACCAAAAGCTGGTGTTCAGAATGATTGACAACTAAGCGCATAATCTACCTGAAATGCTTTTGTCTGAAAAACACCCGCGTCAGTCTCATAATCTGAAGGTCGTGAGTTCGATCCTCACACGGGGCAGCAGGCTCCTCTTTTCCGAAGAGATTTTGTCAAAATCTTAGAACTTTCCCTTTCAGTTCTAACACGTTTCTGATAAGTAAGGATTTGTGAACCCAAATGACAGATGGGACACATGGGTTGCTGTTTCTCTTGACCCGTTTGCTGTATAAAGAGGCAGATGAGAGTGATTTGAGCTGTTTGACAGCTAAGCGCAAAATCTACCTGAAATACTTTTGTCTGAAAAACACCCGTCAGTAGCGAGCGCGTCAGTCTCATATTCTGAAGTTCGTGAGTTCGATCCTCACACGGGGAAGCGGTCTCCTCTTTTCTGAAGAGATTCTGTCACCAAATTAGAACTTTCCCTTTCAGATTTAAAATGTTTCTGATAAGTAAGAATTTGCGAACCCAAATGACAGACAGGACACATGGGTTGTTGATTCTCTTGACACGTTTGCTGTAAAAGGGGCTAGTTGAGATTGATTTGAGCTATGAAACCAAATTAAATCTTGTGCCAAAGTTCATCACAACGAACGGACCAAAAGATGGCGTTCAGAATTTTCGACAGCTTAACGCAAATTCTACCTGAAATACTTTTGTCTGAAAAACACCTTTGTCTTTGAATGTTGGTGGCAGTACAGAAAAGTACATTCCCATACCGGGAGTTGAACCCGGGCCGCCTGGGTGAGAACCAGGAATCCTAACCGCTAGACCATATGGGAAAAGATGTGCTGTCTTATCAGTGACAATCTGAAAAAAAATAAGTTTTCTACTTGGCACAAGCAACTTCTGCAGTTCTATTTGCGCAGCTTGCCTCGTTAACACAGTTGTAAGCAAATCAGTCTCATAAGCTGAAAGATGAACGTTCGATTCTTAGACGGGGTACTGGTCCCTCGTTTTCTCAATCGATTCTGTCTCCATCTTGGCTACAGGGCCACAGATTTTTCCGATTCAGTACCAAAACATAACCAATTTAGTTCCTAAACTGTTTCCACGTACAAGGCATGGGGCAGCTTTTGAATGTGTGTACTAGTTCCAAAGGAGTGTCACTCCCATAGCAGGAAGTAAACCAGTCGACCAGGGATACTAGGTCCTATCCACTTTTCCACGTGGGACAAGTTATACACTAAGCAGCAAGATAAATTAAAAAAAAAAAAAAGAAGTTTTTGCTTTGATTAAATAGCTTTTACATCACAAAAGAAAAAAGTTGCCACATGAGCATGGTACTTAGCACGTCAGTTGGTAATCTGAAGTTCATGAGGTTTTTTCCTCACACGTGGAACTATTCTCCCCCCTTTTCTTGGGATATTGTGTCACCCACTCAGAACTTTCTCACTGAAACGTTTCCGATTCGAAAGGAAACAGAAGCCTTAGTGACAGACAGAACACATGGATTGTTGCGTCCCTTGACGCTTTGGAGTAATAAGGTGTAGTTGAGAATGGTTTAAGCTATGAAACAAAATGAAATCTTGTGCTAAAGGTCAGTAAGAGCCACAAATACCCTGATGTTCAGCATTTTTGACTGCAAAGTACAAAATCTACCTGGAATATTATTGTCTGGAAAATACATTTCTGTCTTTGATTGTTGGCAGTAGTACAGTAAAAGGTGCGTTCCCATACCGGGAGTCGAACCCGGGCCGCCTGGGTGAAAACCAGGAATCCTTACCGCTAGACCATATGGGAATGGATAGCTACACACTGAGGTATCTATTGAAAAAAATCAGCTCGGGGGCTTGCACAAGAAACGTCTGCAGATTGGCACGTGCATCTTGCCTCGTTAGCGCAGTAGGTAGCGCGTCAGTCTCATAATCTGAAGGTCGTGAGTTCGATACTCACACGGGGCAGCGGGCTCCTCTTTTCCGAAGAGATTTTGTCAAAAACTTAGAACTTTCCCGTTCATTTCTAACACGTTTCTGATAAGTAAGGATTTGTGAACCCAAATGACACATGGGATGCTGGTTCTCTTGACCCGTTTGCTGTATAAAGAGGCAGATGAGAGTGATTTGAGCTATGAAAAAAAATTAAATCTTGTGCCAAAGGTCGTCACAATGAATGTAACCAAAAGCTGGTGTTCAGAATGATTGACAGCTAAGCGCAAAATCTACCTGAAATACTTTTGTCTGAAAAACACCCGCGTCAGTCTCATAATCTGAAGGTCGTGAGTTCGATCCTCACACGGGGCAGCAGGCTCCTCTTTTCCGAAGAGATTTTGTCAAAAACTTAGAACTTTCCCTTTCAGTTCTAACACGTTTCTGATAAGTAAGGATTTGTGAACCCAAATGACAGATGGGACACATGGGTTGCTGTTTCTCTTGACCCGTTTGCTGTATAAAGAGGCAGATGAGAGTGATTTGAGCTGTTTGACAGCTAAGCGCAAAATCTACCTGAAATACTTTTGTCTGAAAAACACCCGTCAGTAGCGAGCGCGTCAGTCTCATATTCTGAAGTTCGTGAGTTCGATCCTCACACGGGGAAGCGGTCTCCTCTTTTCTGAAGAGATTCTGTCACCAAATTAGAACTTTCCCTTTCAGATTTAAAATGTTTCTGATAAGTAAGAATTTGCGAACCCAAATGACAGACAGGACACATGGGTTGTTGATTCTCTTGACACGTTTGCTGTAAAAGGGGCTAGTTGAGATTGATTTGAGCTATGAAACCAAATTAAATCTTGTGCCAAAGTTCATCACAACGAACGGACCAAAAGATGGCGTTCAGAATTTTCGACAGCTTAACGCAAATTCTACCTGAAATACTTTTGTCTGAAAAACACCTTTGTCTTTGAATGTTGGTGGCAGTACAGAAAAGTACATTCCCATACCGGGAGTTGACCCCGGGCCGCCTGGGTGAGAACCAGGAATCCTAACCGCTAGACCATATGGGAAAAGATGTGCTGTCTTATCAGTGACAATCTGAAAAAAAATAAGTTTTCTACTTGGCACAAGCAACTTCTGCAGTTCTATTTGCGCAGCTTGCCTCGTTAACACAGTTGTAAGCAAATCAGTCTCATAAGCTGAAAGATGAACGTTCGATTCTTAGACGGGGTACTGGTCCCTCGTTTTCTCAATCGATTCTGTCTCCATCTTGGCTACAGGGCCACAGATTTTTCCGATTCAGTACCAAAACATAACCAATTTAGTTCCTAAACTGTTTCCACGTACAAGGCATGGGGCAGCTTTTGAATGTGTGTACTAGTTCCAAAGGAGTGTCACTCCCATAGCAGGAAGTAAACCAGTCGACCAGGGATACTAGGTCCTATCCACTTTTCCACGTGGGACAAGTTATACACTAAGCAGCAAGATAAATTAAAAAAAAAAAAAAAAAAAAAAAAAGAAGTTTTTGCTTTGATTAAATAGCTTTTACATCACAAAAGAAAAAAGTTGCCACATGAGCATGGTACTTAGCACGTCAGTTGGTAATCTGAAGTTCATGAGGTTTTTTCCTCACACGTGGAACTATTCTCCCCCCTTTTCTTGGGATATTGTGTCACCCACTCAGAACTTTCTCACTGAAACGTTTCCGATTCGAAAGGAAACAGGAGCCTTAGTGACAGACAGAACACATGGATTGTTGCGTCCCTTGACGCTTTGGAGTAATAAGGTGTAGTTGAGAATGGTTTAAGCTATGAAACAAAATGAAATCTTGTGCTAAAGGTCAGTAAGAGCCACAAATACCCTGATGTTCAGCATTTTTGACTGCAAAGTACAAAATCTACCTGAAATATTATTGTCTGGAAAATACATTTCTGTCTTTGATTGTTGGCAGTAGTACAGTAAAAGGTGCGTTCCCATACCGGGAGTCGAACCCGGGCCGCCTGGGTGAAAACCAGGAATCCTAACCGCTAGACCATATGGGAAAGGATAGCTACACACTGAGGTATCTATTGAAAAAAATCAGCTCGGGGGCTTGCACAAGAAACGTCTGCAGATTGGCACGTGCATCTTGCCTCGTTAGCGCAGTAGGTAGCGTGTCAGTCTCATAATCTGAAGGTCGTGAGTTCGATCCTCACACGGGGCAGCGGGCTCCGCTTTTCCGAAGAGATTTTGTCAAAAACTTAGAACTTTCCTGTTCAGTTCTAACATGTTTCTGATAAGTAAGGATTTGTGAACCCAAATGACACATGGGTTGCTGGTTCTCTTGACTCGTTTGCTGTATAAAGAGGCAGATGAGAGTGATTTGAGCTATGAAAAAAAATTAAATCTTGTGCCAAAGGTCGTCACAATGAATGTAACCAAAAGCTGGTGTTCAGAATGATTGACAGCTAAGCGCAAAATCTACCTGAAATGCTTTTGTCTGAAAAACACCCGCGTCAGTCTCATAATCTGAAGGTCGTGAGTTCGATCCTCACACGGGGCAGCAGGCTCCTCTTTTCCGAAGAGATTTTGTCAAAATCTTAGAACTTTCCCTTTCAGTTCTAACACGTTTCTGATAAGTAAGGATTTGTGAACCCAAATGACAGATGGGACACATGGGTTGCTGTTTCTCTTGACCCGTTTGCTGTATAAAGAGGCAGATGAGAGTGATTTGAGCTGTTTGACAGCTAAGCGCAAAATCTACCTGAAATACTTTTGTCTGAAAAACACCCGTCAGTAGCGAGCGCGTCAGTCTCATATTCTGAAGTTCGTGAGTTCGATCCTCACACGGGGAAGCGGTCTCCTCTTTTCTGAAGAGATTCTGTCACCAAATTAGAACTTTCCCTTTCAGATTTAAAATGTTTCTGATAAGTAAGAATTTGCGAACCCAAATGACAGACAGGACACATGGGTTGTTGATTCTCTTGACACGTTTGCTGTAAAAGGGGCTAGTTGAGATTGATTTGAGCTATGAAACCAAATTAAATCTTGTGCCAAAGTTCATCACAACGAACGGACCAAAAGATGGCGTTCAGAATTTTCGACAGCTTAACGCAAATTCTACCTGAAATACTTTTGTCTGAAAAACACCTTTGTCTTTGAATGTTGGTGGCAGTACAGAAAAGTACATTCCCATACCGGGAGTTGAACCCGGGCCGCCTGGGTGAGAACCAGGAATCCTAACCGCTAGACCATATGGGAAAAGATGTGCTGTCTTATCAGTGACAATCTGAAAAAAAATAAGTTTTCTACTTGGCACAAGCAACTTCTGCAGTTCTATTTGCGCAGCTTGCCTCGTTAACACAGTTGTAAGCAAATCAGTCTCATAAGCTGAAAGATGAACGTTCGATTCTTAGACGGGGTACTGGTCCCTCGTTTTCTCAATCGATTCTGTCTCCATCTTGGCTACAGGGCCACAGATTTTTCCGATTCAGTACCAAAACATAACCAATTTAGTTCCTAAACTGTTTCCACGTACAAGGCATGGGGCAGCTTTTGAATGTGTGTACTAGTTCCAAAGGAGTGTCACTCCCATAGCAGGAAGTAAACCAGTCGACCAGGGATACTAGGTCCTATCCACTTTTCCACGTGGGACAAGTTATACACTAAGCAGCAAGATAAATTAAAAAAAAAAAAAAGAAGTTTTTGCTTTGATTAAATAGCTTTTACATCACAAAAGAAAAAAGTTGCCACATGAGCATGGTACTTAGCACGTCAGTTGGTAATCTGAAGTTCATGAGGTTTTTTCCTCACACGTGGAACTATTCTCCCCCCTTTTCTTGGGATATTGTGTCACCCACTCAGAACTTTCTCACTGAAACGTTTCCGATTCGAAAGGAAACAGAAGCCTTAGTGACAGACAGAACACATGGATTGTTGCGTCCCTTGACGCTTTGGAGTAATAAGGTGTAGTTGAGAATGGTTTAAGCTATGAAACAAAATGAAATCTTGTGCTAAAGGTCAGTAAGAGCCACAAATACCCTGATGTTGAGCATTTTTGACTGCAAAGTACAAAATCTACCTGGAATATTATTGTCTGGAAAATACATTTCTGTCTTTGATTGTTGGCAGTAGTACAGTAAAAGGTGCGTTCCCATACCGGGAGTCGAACCCGGGACGCCTGGGTGAAAACCAGGAATCCTTACCGCTAGACCATATGGGAATGGATAGCTACACACTGAGGTATCTATTGAAAAAAATCAGCTCGGGGGCTTGCACAAGAAACGTCTGCAGATTGGCACGTGCATCTTGCCTCGTTAGCGCAGTAGGTAGCGCGTCAGTCTCATAATCTGAAGGTCGTGAGTTCGATACTCACATGGGGCAGCGGGCTCCTCTTTTCCGAAGAGATTTTGTCAAAAACTTAGAACTTTCCCGTTCATTTCTAACACGTTTCTGATAAGTAAGGATTTGTGAACCCAAATGACACATGGGATGCTGGTTCTCTTGACCCGTTTGCTGTATAAAGAGGCAGATGAGAGTGATTTGAGCTATGAAAAAAAATTAAATCTTGTGCCAAAGGTCGTCACAATGAATGTAACCAAAAGCTGGTGTTCAGAATGATTGACAGCTAAGCGCAAAATCTACCTGAAATACTTTTGTCTGAAAAACACCCGCGTCAGTCTCATAATCTGAAGGTCGTGAGTTCGATCCTCACACGGGGCAGCAGGCTCCTCTTTTCCGAAGAGATTTTGTCAAAATCTTAGAACTTTCCCTTTCAGTTCTAACACGTTTCTGATAAGTAAGGATTTGTGAACCCAAATGACAGATGGGACACATGGGTTGCTGTTTCTCTTGACCCGTTTGCTGTATAAAGAGGCAGATGAGAGTGATTTGAGCTGTTTGACAGCTAAGCGCAAAATCTACCTGAAATACTTTTGTCTGAAAAACACCCGTCAGTAGCGAGCGCGTCAGTCTCATATTCTGAAGTTCGTGAGTTCGATCCTCACACGGGGAAGCGGTCTCCTCTTTTCTGAAGAGATTCTGTCACCAAATTAGAACTTTCCCTTTCAGATTTAAAATGTTTCTGATAAGTAAGAATTTGCGAACCCAAATGACAGACAGGACACATGGGTTGTTGATTCTCTTGACACGTTTGCTGTAAAAGGGGCTAGTTGAGATTGATTTGAGCTATGAAACCAAATTAAATCTTGTGCCAAAGTTCATCACAACGAACGGACCAAAAGATGGCGTTCAGAATTTTCGACAGCTTAACGCAAATTCTACCTGAAATACTTTTGTCTGAAAAACACCTTTGTCTTTGAATGTTGGTGGCAGTACAGAAAAGTACATTCCCATACCGGGAGTTGACCCCGGGCCGCCTGGGTGAGAACCAGGAATCCTAACCGCTAGACCATATGGGAAAAGATGTGCTGTCTTATCAGTGACAATCTGAAAAAAAATAAGTTTTCTACTTGGCACAAGCAACTTCTGCAGTTCTATTTGCGCAGCTTGCCTCGTTAACACAGTTGTAAGCAAATCAGTCTCATAAGCTGAAAGATGAACGTTCGATTCTTAGACGGGGTACTGGTCCCTCGTTTTCTCAATCGATTCTGTCTCCATCTTGGCTACAGGGCCACAGATTTTTCCGATTCAGTACCAAAACATAACCAATTTAGTTCCTAAACTGTTTCCACGTACAAGGCATGGGGCAGCTTTTGAATGTGTGTACTAGTTCCAAAGGAGTGTCACTCCCATAGCAGGAAGTAAACCAGTCGACCAGGGATACTAGGTCCTATCCACTTTTCCACGTGGGACAAGTTATACACTAAGCAGCAAGATAAATTAAAAAAAAAAAAAAGAAGTTTTTGCTTTGATTAAATAGCTTTTACATCACAAAAGAAAAAAGTTGCCACATGAGCATGGTACTTAGCACGTCAGTTGGTAATCTGAAGTTCATGAGGTTTTTTCCTCACACGTGGAACTATTCTCCCCCCTTTTCTTGGGATATTGTGTCACCCACTCAGAACTTTCTCACTGAAACGTTTCCGATTCGAAAGGAAACAGAAGCCTTAGTGACAGACAGAACACATGGATTGTTGCGTCCCTTGACGCTTTGGAGTAATAAGGTGTAGTTGAGAATGGTTTAAGCTATGAAACAAAATGAAATCTTGTGCTAAAGGTCAGTAAGAGCCACAAATACCCTGATGTTCAGCATTTTTGACTGCAAAGTACAAAATCTACCTGGAATATTATTGTCTGGAAAATACATTTCTGTCTTTGATTGTTGGCAGTAGTACAGTAAAAGGTGCGTTCCCATACCGGGAGTCGAACCCGGGCCGCCTGGGTGAAAACCAGGAATCCTTACCGCTAGACCATATGGGAATGGATAGCTACACACTGAGGTATCTATTGAAAAAAATCAGCTCGGGGGCTTGCACAAGAAACGTCTGCAGATTGGCACGTGCATCTTGCCTCGTTAGCGCAGTAGGTAGCGCGGCAGTCTCATAATCTGAAGGTCGTGAGTTCGATACTCACACGGGGCAGCGGGCTCCTCTTTTCCGAAGAGATTTTGTCAAAAACTTAGAACTTTCCCGTTCATTTCTAACACGTTTCTGATAAGTAAGGATTTGTGAACCCAAATGACACATGGGATGCTGGTTCTCTTGACCCGTTTGCTGTATAAAGAGGCAGATGAGAGTGATTTGAGCTATGAAAAAAAATTAAATCTTGTGCCAAAGGTCGTCACAATGAATGTAACCAAAAGCTGGTGTTCAGAATGATTGACAGCTAAGCGCAAAATCTACCTGAAATACTTTTGTCTGAAAAACACCCGCGTCAGTCTCATAATCTGAAGGTCGTGAGTTCGATCCTCACACGGGGCAGCAGGCTCCTCTTTTCCGAAGAGATTTTGTCAAAAACTTAGAACTTTCCCTTTCAGTTCTAACACGTTTCTGATAAGTAAGGATTTGTGAACCCAAATGACAGATGGGACACATGGGTTGCTGTTTCTCTTGACCCGTTTGCTGTATAAAGAGGCAGATGAGAGTGATTTGAGCTGTTTGACAGCTAAGCGCAAAATCTACCTGAAATACTTTTGTCTGAAAAACACCCGTCAGTAGCGAGCGCGTCAGTCTCATATTCTGAAGTTCGTGAGTTCGATCCTCACACGGGGAAGCGGTCTCCTCTTTTCTGAAGAGATTCTGTCACCAAATTAGAACTTTCCCTTTCAGATTTAAAATGTTTCTGATAAGTAAGAATTTGCGAACCCAAATGACAGACAGGACACATGGTTTGTTGATTCTCTTGACACGTTTGCTGTAAAAGGGGCTAGTTGAGATTGATTTGAGCTATGAAACCAAATTAAATCTTGTGCCAAAGTTCATCACAACGAACGGACCAAAAGATGGCGTTCAGAATTTTCGACAGCTTAACGCAAATTCTACCTGAAATACTTTTGTCTGAAAAACACCTTTGTCTTTGAATGTTGGTGGCAGTACAGAAAAGTACATTCCCATACCGGGAGTTGAACCCGGGCCGCCTGGGTGAGAACCAGGAATCCTAACCGCTAGACCATATGGGAAAAGATGTGCTGTCTTATCAGTGACAATCTGAAAAAAAATAAGTTTTCTACTTGGCACAAGCAACTTCTGCAGTTCTATTTGCGCAGCTTGCCTCGTTAACACAGTTGTAAGCAAATCAGTCTCATAAGCTGAAAGATGAACGTTCGATTCTTAGACGGGGTACTGGTCCCTCGTTTTCTCAATCGATTCTGTCTCCATCTTGGCTACAGGGCCACAGATTTTTCCGATTCAGTACCAAAACATAACCAATTTAGTTCCTAAACTGTTTCCACGTACAAGGCATGGGGCAGCTTTTGAATGTGTGTACTAGTTCCAAAGGAGTGTCACTCCCATAGCAGGAAGTAAACCAGTCGACCAGGGATACTAGGTCCTATCCACTTTTCCACGTGGGACAAGTTATACACTAAGCAGCAAGATAAATTAAAAAAAAAAAAAAGAAGATTTTGCTTTGATTAAATAGCTTTTACATCACAAAAGAAAAAAGTTGCCACATGAGCATGGTACTTAGCACGTCAGTTGGTAATCTGAAGTTCATGAGGTTTTTTCCTCACACGTGGAACTATTCTCCCCCCTTTTCTTGGGATATTGTGTCACCCACTCAGAACTTTCTCACTGAAACGTTTCCGATTCGAAAGGAAACAGAAGCCTTAGTGACAGACAGAACACATGGATTGTTGCGTCCCTTGACGCTTTGGAGTAATAAGGTGTAGTTGAGAATGGTTTAAGCTATGAAACAAAATGAAATCTTGTGCTAAAGGTCAGTAAGAGCCACAAATACCCTGATGTTGAGCATTTTTGACTGCAAAGTACAAAATCTACCTGGAATATTATTGTCTGGAAAATACATTTCTGTCTTTGATTGTTGGCAGTAGTACAGTAAAAGGTGCGTTCCCATACCGGGAGTCGAACCCGGGCCGCCTGGGTGAAAACCAGGAATCCTTACCGCTAGACCATATGGGAATGGATAGCTACACACTGAGGTATCTATTGAAAAAAATCAGCTCGGGGGCTTGCACAAGAAACGTCTGCAGATTGGCACGTGCATCTTGCCTCATTAGCGCAGTAGGTAGCGCGTCAGTCTCATAATCTGAAGGTCGTGAGTTCGATACTCACACGGGGCAGCGGGCTCCCCTTTTCCGAAGAGATTTTGTCAAAAACTTAGAACTTTCCCGTTCATTTCTAACACGTTTCTGATAAGTAAGGATTTGTGAACCCAAATGACACATGGGATGCTGGTTCTCTTGACCCGTTTGCTGTATAAAGAGGCAGATGAGAGTGATTTGAGCTATGAAAAAAAATTAAATCTTGTGCCAAAGGTCGTCACAATGAATGTAACCAAAAGCTGGTGTTCAGAATGATTGACAGCTAAGCGCAAAATCTACCTGAAATACTTTTGTCTGAAAAACACCCGCGTCAGTCTCATAATCTGAAGGTCGTGAGTTCGATCCTCACACGGGGCAGCAGGCTCCTCTTTTCCGAAGAGATTTTGTCAAAAACTTAGAACTTTCCCTTTCAGTTCTAACACGTTTCTGATAAGTAAGGATTTGTGAACCCAAATGACAGATGGGACACATGGGTTGCTGTTTCTCTTGACCCGTTTGCTGTATAAAGAGGCAGATGAGAGTGATTTGAGCTGTTTGACAGCTAAGCGCAAAATCTACCTGAAATACTTTTGTCTGAAAAACACCCGTCAGTAGCGAGCGCGTCAGTCTCATATTCTGAAGTTCGTGAGTTCGATCCTCACACGGGGAAGCGGTCTCCTCTTTTCTGAAGAGATTCTGTCACCAAATTAGAACTTTCCCTTTCAGATTTAAAATGTTTCTGATAAGTAAGAATTTGCGAACCCAAATGACAGACAGGACACATGGGTTGTTGATTCTCTTGACACGTTTGCTGTAAAAGGGGCTAGTTGAGATTGATTTGAGCTATGAAACCAAATTAAATCTTGTGCCAAAGTTCATCACAACGAACGGACCAAAAGATGGCGTTCAGAATTTTCGACAGCTTAACGCAAATTCTACCTGAAATACTTTTGTCTGAAAAACACCTTTGTCTTTGAATGTTGGTGGCAGTACAGAAAAGTACATTCCCATACCGGGAGTTGACACCGGGCCGCCTGGGTGAGAACCAGGAATCCTAACCGCTAGACCATATGGGAAAAGATGTGCTGTCTTATCAGTGACAATCTGAAAAAAAATAAGTTTTCTACTTGGCACAAGCAACTTCTGCAGTTCTATTTGCGCAGCTTGCCTCGTTAACACAGTTGTAAGCAAATCAGTCTCATAAGCTGAAAGATGAACGTTCGATTCTTAGACGGGGTACTGGTCCCTCGTTTTCTCAATCGATTCTGTCTCCATCTTGGCTACAGGGCCACAGATTTTTCCGATTCAGTACCAAAACATAACCAATTTAGTTCCTAAACTGTTTCCACGTACAAGGCATGGGGCAGCTTTTGAATGTGTGTACTAGTTCCAAAGGAGTGTCACTCCCATAGCAGGAAGTAAACCAGTCGACCAGGGATACTAGGTCCTATCCACTTTTCCACGTGGGACAAGTTATACACTAAGCAGCAAGATAAATTAAAAAAAAAAAAAAGAAGTTTTTGCTTTGATTAAATAGCTTTTACATCACAAAAGAAAAAAGTTGCCACATGAGCATGGTACTTAGCACGTCAGTTGGTAATCTGAAGTTCATGAGGTTTTTTCCTCACACGTGGAACTATTCTCCCCCCTTTTCTTGGGATATTGTGTCACCCACTCAGAACTTTCTCACTGAAACGTTTCCGATTCGAAAGGAAACAGGAGCCTTAGTGACAGACAGAACACATGGATTGTTGCGTCCCTTGACGCTTTGGAGTAATAAGGTGTAGTTGAGAATGGTTTAAGCTATGAAACAAAATGAAATCTTGTGCTAAAGGTCAGTAAGAGCCACAAATACCCTGATGTTCAGCATTTTTGACTGCAAAGTACAAAATCTACCTGAAATATTATTGTCTGGAAAATACATTTCTGTCTTTGATTGTTGGCAGTAGTACAGTAAAAGGTGCGTTCCCATACCGGGAGTCAAACCCGGGCCGCCTGGGTGAAAACCAGGAATCCTAACCGCTAGACCATATGGGAAAGGATAGCTACACACTGAGGTATCTATTGAAAAAAATCAGCTCGGGGGCTTGCACAAGAAACGTCTGCAGATTGGCACGTGCATCTTGCCTCGTTAGCGCAGTAGGTAGCGTGTCAGTCTCATAATCTGAAGGTCGTGAGTTCGATCCTCACACGGGGCAGCGGGCTCCTCTTTTCCGAAGAGATTTTGTCAAAAACTTAGAACTTTCCCGTTCAGTTCTAACATGTTTCTGATAAGTAAGGATTTGTGAACCCAAATGACACATGGGTTGCTGGTTCTCTTGACTCGTTTGCTGTATAAAGAGGCAGATGAGAGTGATTTGAGCTATGAAAAAAAATTAAATCTTGTGCCAAAGGTCGTCACAATGAATGTAACCAAAAGCTGGTGTTCAGAATGATTGACAGCTAAGCGCAAAATCTACCTGAAATGCTTTTGTCTGAAAAACACCCGCGTCAGTCTCATAATCTGAAGGTCGTGAGTTCGATCCTCACACGGGGCAGCAGGCTCCTCTTTTCCGAAGAGATTTTGTCAAAATCTTAGAACTTTCCCTTTCAGTTCTAACACGTTTCTGATAAGTAAGGATTTGTGAACCCAAATGACAGATGGGACACATGGGTTGCTGTTTCTCTTGACCCGTTTGCTGTATAAAGAGGCAGATGAGAGTGATTTGAGCTGTTTGACAGCTAAGCGCAAAATCTACCTGAAATACTTTTGTCTGAAAAACACCCGTCAGTAGCGAGCGCGTCAGTCTCATATTCTGAAGTTCGTGAGTTCGATCCTCACACGGGGAAGCGGTCTCCTCTTTTCTGAAGAGATTCTGTCACCAAATTAGAACTTTCCCTTTCAGATTTAAAATGTTTCTGATAAGTAAGAATTTGCGAACCCAAATGACAGACAGGACACATGGGTTGTTGATTCTCTTGACACGTTTGCTGTAAAAGGGGCTAGTTGAGATTGATTTGAGCTATGAAACCAAATTAAATCTTGTGCCAAAGTTCATCACAACGAACGGACCAAAAGATGGCGTTCAGAATTTTCGACAGCTTAACGCAAATTCTACCTGAAATACTTTTGTCTGAAAAACACCTTTGTCTTTGAATGTTGGTGGCAGTACAGAAAAGTACATTCCCATACCGGGAGTTGAACCCGGGCCGCCTGGGTGAGAACCAGGAATCCTAACCGCTAGACCATATGGGAAAAGATGTGCTGTCTTATCAGTGACAATCTGAAAAAAAATAAGTTTTCTACTTGGCACAAGCAACTTCTGCAGTTCTATTTGCGCAGCTTGCCTCGTTAACACAGTTGTAAGCAAATCAGTCTCATAAGCTGAAAGATGAACGTTCGATTCTTAGACGGGGTACTGGTCCCTCGTTTTCTCAATCGATTCTGTCTCCATCTTGGCTACAGGGCCACAGATTTTTCCGATTCAGTACCAAAACATAACCAATTTAGTTCCTAAACTGTTTCCACGTACAAGGCATGGGGCAGCTTTTGAATGTGTGTACTAGTTCCAAAGGAGTGTCACTCCCATAGCAGGAAGTAAACCAGTCGACCAGGGATACTAGGTCCTATCCACTTTTCCACGTGGGACAAGTTATACACTAAGCAGCAAGATAAATTAAAAAAAAAAAAAAGAAGTTTTTGCTTTGATTAAATAGCTTTTACATCACAAAAGAAAAAAGTTGCCACATGAGCATGGTACTTAGCACGTCAGTTGGTAATCTGAAGTTCATGAGGTTTTTTCCTCACACGTGGAACTATTCTCCCCCCTTTTCTTGGGATATTGTGTCACCCACTCAGAACTTTCTCACTGAAACGTTTCCGATTCGAAAGGAAACAGAAGCCTTAGTGACAGACAGAACACATGGATTGTTGCGTCCCTTGACGCTTTGGAGTAATAAGGTGTAGTTGAGAATGGTTTAAGCTATGAAACAAAATGAAATCTTGTGCTAAAGGTCAGTAAGAGCCACAAATACCCTGATGTTCAGCATTTTTGACTGCAAAGTACAAAATCTACCTGGAATATTATTGTCTGGAAAATACATTTCTGTCTTTGATTGTTGGCAGTAGTACAGTAAAAGGTGCGTTCCCATACCGGGAGTCGAACCCGGGCCACCTGGGTGAAAACCAGGAATCGTTACCGCTAGACCATATGGGAATGGATAGCTACACACTGAGGTATCTATTGAAAAAAATCAGCTCGGGGGCTTGCACAAGAAACGTCTGCAGATTGGCACGTGCATCTTGCCTCGTTAGCGCAGTAGGTAGCGCGTCAGTCTCATAATCTGAAGGTCGTGAGTTCGATACTCACACGGGGCAGCGGGCTCCTCTTTTCCGAAGAGATTTTGTCAAAAACTTAGAACTTTCCCGTTCATTTCTAACACGTTTCTGATAAGTAAGGATTTGTGAACCCAAATGACACATGGGATGCTGGTTCTCTTGACCCGTTTGCTGTATAAAGAGGCAGATGAGAGTGATTTGAGCTATGAAAAAAAATTAAATCTTGTGCCAAAGGTCGTCACAATGAATGTAACCAAAAGCTGGTGTTCAGAATGATTGACAGCTAAGCGCAAAATCTACCTGAAATACTTTTGTCTGAAAAACACCCGCGTCAGTCTCATAATCTGAAGGTCGTGAGTTCGATCCTCACACGGGGCAGCAGGCTCCTCTTTTCCGAAGAGATTTTGTCAAAAACTTAGAACTTTCCCTTTCAGTTCTAACACGTTTCTGATAAGTAAGGATTTGTGAACCCAAATGACAGATGGGACACATGGGTTGCTGTTTCTCTTGACCCGTTTGCTGTATAAAGAGGCAGATGAGAGTGATTTGAGCTGTTTGACAGCTAAGCGCAAAATCTACCTGAAATACTTTTGTCTGAAAAACACCCGTCAGTAGCGAGCGCGTCAGTCTCATATTCTGAAGTTCGTGAGTTCGATCCTCACACGGGGAAGCGGTCTCCTCTTTTCTGAAGAGATTCTGTCACCAAATTAGAACTTTCCCTTTCAGATTTAAAATGTTTCTGATAAGTAAGAATTTGCGAACCCAAATGACAGACAGGACACATGGGTTGTTGATTCTCTTGACACGTTTGCTGTAAAAGGGGCTAGTTGAGATTGATTTGAGCTATGAAACCAAATTAAATCTTGCGCCAAAGTTCATCACAACGAACGGACCAAAAGATGGCGTTCAGAATTTTCGACAGCTTAACGCAAATTCTACCTGAAATACTTTTGTCTGAAAAACACCTTTGTCTTTGAATGTTGGTGGCAGTACAGAAAAGTACATTCCCATACCGGGAGTTGACCCCGGGCCGCCTGGGTGAGAACCAGGAATCCTAACCGCTAGACCATATGGGAAAAGATGTGCTGTCTTATCAGTGACAATCTGAAAAAAAATAAGTTTTCTACTTGGCACAAGCAACTTCTGCAGTTCTATTTGCGCAGCTTGCCTCGTTAACACAGTTGTAAGCAAATCAGTCTCATAAGCTGAAAGATGAACGTTCGATTCTTAGACGGGGTACTGGTCCCTCGTTTTCTCAATCGATTCTGTCTCCATCTTGGCTACAGGGCCACAGATTTTTCCGATTCAGTACCAAAACATAACCAATTTAGTTCCTAAACTGTTTCCACGTACAAGGCATGGGGCAGCTTTTGAATGTGTGTACTAGTTCCAAAGGAGTGTCACTCCCATAGCAGGAAGTAAACCAGTCGACCAGGGATACTAGGTCCTATCCACTTTTCCACGTGGGACAAGTTATACACTAAGCAGCAAGATAAATTAAAAAAAAAAAAAAGAAGATTTTGCTTTGATTAAATAGCTTTTACATCACAAAAGAAAAAAGTTGCCACATGAGCATGGTACTTAGCACGTCAGTTGGTAATCTGAAGTTCATGAGGTTTTTTCCTCACACGTGGAACTATTCTCCCCCCTTTTCTTGGGATATTGTGTCACCCACTCAGAACTTTCTCACTGAAACGTTTCCGATTCGAAAGGAAACAGAAGCCTTAGTGACAGACAGAACACATGGATTGTTGCGTCCCTTGACGCTTTGGAGTAATAAGGTGTAGTTGAGAATGGTTTAAGCTATGAAACAAAATGAAATCTTGTGCTAAAGGTCAGTAAGAGCCACAAATACCCTGATGTTCAGCATTTTTGACTGCAAAGTACAAAATCTACCTGGAATATTATTGTCTGGAAAATACATTTCTGTCTTTGATTGTTGGCAGTAGTACAGTAAAAGGTGCGTTCCCATACCGGGAGTCGAACCCGGGCCGCCTGGGTGAAAACCAGGAATCCTTACCGCTAGACCATATGGGAATGGATAGCTACACACTGAGGTATCTATTGAAAAAAATCAGCTCGGGGGCTTGCACAAGAAACGTCTGCAGATTGGCACGTGCATCTTGCCTCGTTAGCGCAGTAGGTAGCGCGTCAGTCTCATAATCTGAAGGTCGTGAGTTCGATACTCACACGGGGCAGCGGGCTCCTCTTTTCCGAAGAGATTTTGTCAAAAACTTAGAACTTTCCCGTTCATTTCTAACACGTTTCTGATAAGTAAGGATTTGTGAACCCAAATGACACATGGGATGCTGGTTCTCTTGACCCGTTTGCTGTATAAAGAGGCAGATGAGAGTGATTTGAGCTATGAAAAAAAATTAAATCTTGTGCCAAAGGTCGTCACAATGAATGTAACCAAAAGCTGGTGTTCAGAATGATTGACAGCTAAGCGCAAAATCTACCTGAAATACTTTTGTCTGAAAAACACCCGCGTCAGTCTCATAATCTGAAGGTCGTGAGTTCGATCCTCACACGGGGCAGCAGGCTCCTCTTTTCCGAAGAGATTTTGTCAAAAACTTAGAACTTTCCCTTTCAGTTCTAACACGTTTCTGATAAGTAAGGATTTGTGAACCCAAATGACAGATGGGACACATGGGTTGCTGTTTCTCTTGACCCGTTTGCTGTATAAAGAGGCAGATGAGAGTGATTTGAGCTGTTTGACAGCTAAGCGCAAAATCTACCTGAAATACTTTTGTCTGAAAAACACCCGTCAGTAGCGAGCGCGTCAGTCTCATATTCTGAAGTTCGTGAGTTCGATCCTCACACGGGGAAGCGGTCTCCTCTTTTCTGAAGAGATTCTGTCACCAAATTAGAACTTTCCCTTTCAGATTTAAAATGTTTCTGATAAGTAAGAATTTGCGAACCCAAATGACAGACAGGACACATGGGTTGTTGATTCTCTTGACACGTTTGCTGTAAAAGGGGCTAGTTGAGATTGATTTGAGCTATGAAACCAAATTAAATCTTGTGCCAAAGTTCATCACAACGAACGGACCAAAAGATGGCGTTCAGAATTTTCGACAGCTTAACGCAAATTCTACCTGAAATACTTTTGTCTGAAAAACACCTTTGTCTTTGAATGTTGGTGGCAGTACAGAAAAGTACATTCCCATACCGGGAGTTGACCCCGGGCCGCCTGGGTGAGAACCAGGAATCCTAACCGCTAGACCATATGGGAAAAGATGTGCTGTCTTATCAGTGACAATCTGAAAAAAAATAAGTTTTCTACTTGGCACAAGCAACTTCTGCAGTTCTATTTGCGCAGCTTGCCTCGTTAACACAGTTGTAAGCAAATCAGTCTCATAAGCTGAAAGATGAACGTTCGATTCTTAGACGGGGTACTGGTCCCTCGTTTTCTCAATCGATTCTGTCTCCATCTTGGCTACAGGGCCACAGATTTTTCCGATTCAGTACCAAAACATAACCAATTTAGTTCCTAAACTGTTTCCACGTACAAGGCATGGGGCAGCTTTTGAATGTGTGTACTAGTTCCAAAGGAGTGTCACTCCCATAGCAGGAAGTAAACCAGTCGACCAGGGATACTAGGTCCTATCCACTTTTCCACGTGGGACAAGTTATACACTAAGCAGCAAGATAAATTAAAAAAAAAAAAAAGAAGTTTTTGCTTTGATTAAATAGCTTTTACATCACAAAAGAAAAAAGTTGCCACATGAGCATGGTACTTAGCACGTCAGTTGGTAATCTGAAGTTCATGAGGTTTTTTCCTCACACGTGGAACTATTCTCCCCCCTTTTCTTGGGATATTGTGTCACCCACTCAGAACTTTCTCACTGAAACGTTTCCGATTCGAAAGGAAACAGGAGCCTTAGTGACAGACAGAACACATGGATTGTTGCGTCCCTTGACGCTTTGGAGTAATAAGGTGTAGTTGAGAATGGTTTAAGCTATGAAACAAAATGAAATCTTGTGCTAAAGGTCAGTAAGAGCCACAAATACCCTGATGTTCAGCATTTTTGACTGCAAAGTACAAAATCTACCTGAAATATTATTGTCTGGAAAATACATTTCTGTCTTTGATTGTTGGCAGTAGTACAGTAAAAGGTGCGTTCCCATACCGGGAGTCGAACCCGGGCCGCCTGGGTGAAAACCAGGAATCCTAACCGCTAGACCATATGGGAAAGGATAGCTACACACTGAGGTATCTATTGAAAAAAATCAGCTCGGGGGCTTGCACAAGAAACGTCTGCAGATTGGCACGTGCATCTTGCCTCGTTAGCGCAGTAGGTAGCGTGTCAGTCTCATAATCTGAAGGTCGTGAGTTCGATCCTCACACGGGGCAGCGGGCTCCTCTTTTCCGAAGAGATTTTGTCAAAAACTTAGAACTTTCCCGTTCAGTTCTAACATGTTTCTGATAAGTAAGGATTTGTGAACCCAAATGACACATGGGTTGCTGGTTCTCTTGACTCGTTTGCTGTATAAAGAGGCAGATGAGAGTGATTTGAGCTATGAAAAAAAATTAAATCTTGTGCCAAAGGTCGTCACAATGAATGTAACCAAAAGCTGGTGTTCAGAATGATTGACAGCTAAGCGCAAAATCTACCTGAAATGCTTTTGTCTGAAAAACACCCGCGTCAGTCTCATAATCTGAAGGTCGTGAGTTCGATCCTCACACGGGGCAGCAGGCTCCTCTTTTCCGAAGAGATTTTGTCAAAATCTTAGAACTTTCCCTTTCAGTTCTAACACGTTTCTGATAAGTAAGGATTTGTGAACCCAAATGACAGATGGGACACATGGGTTGCTGTTTCTCTTGACCCGTTTGCTGTATAAAGAGGCAGATGAGAGTGATTTGAGCTGTTTGACAGCTAAGCGCAAAATCTACCTGAAATACTTTTGTCTGAAAAACACCCGTCAGTAGCGAGCGCGTCAGTCTCATATTCTGAAGTTCGTGAGTTCGATCCTCACACGGGGAAGCGGTCTCCTCTTTTCTGAAGAGATTCTGTCACCAAATTAGAACTTTCCCTTTCAGATTTAAAATGTTTCTGATAAGTAAGAATTTGCGAACCCAAATGACAGACAGGACACATGGGTTGTTGATTCTCTTGACACGTTTGCTGTAAAAGGGGCTAGTTGAGATTGATTTGAGCTATGAAACCAAATTAAATCTTGCGCCAAAGTTCATCACAACGAACGGACCAAAAGATGGCGTTCAGAATTTTCGACAGCTTAACGCAAATTCTACCTGAAATACTTTTGTCTGAAAAACACCTTTGTCTTTGAATGTTGGTGGCAGTACAGAAAAGTACATTCCCATACCGGGA
The DNA here is from genome assembly GCF_039654945.1 of Dendrobates tinctorius. NCBI lineage: Eukaryota > Metazoa > Chordata > Amphibia > Anura > Dendrobatidae > Dendrobates > Dendrobates tinctorius. The sequence goes on along the minus strand of NW_027361939.1, from coordinate 11,952,124 downwards.
GTTGACCCCGGGCCGCCTGGGTGAGAACCAGGAATCCTAACCGCTAGACCATATGGGAAAAGATGTGCTGTCTTATCAGTGACAATCTGAAAAAAAATAAGTTTTCTACTTGGCACAAGCAACTTCTGCAGTTCTATTTGCGCAGCTTGCCTCGTTAACACAGTTGTAAGCAAATCAGTCTCATAAGCTGAAAGATGAACGTTCGATTCTTAGACGGGGTACTGGTCCCTCGTTTTCTCAATCGATTCTGTCTCCATCTTGGCTACAGGGCCACAGATTTTTCCGATTCAGTACCAAAACATAACCAATTTAGTTCCTAAACTGTTTCCACGTACAAGGCATGGGGCAGCTTTTGAATGTGTGTACTAGTTCCAAAGGAGTGTCACTCCCATAGCAGGAAGTAAACCAGTCGACCAGGGATACTAGGTCCTATCCACTTTTCCACGTGGGACAAGTTATACACTAAGCAGCAAGATAAATTAAAAAAAAAAAAAAGAAGTTTTTGCTTTGATTAAATAGCTTTTACATCACAAAAGAAAAAAGTTGCCACATGAGCATGGTACTTAGCACGTCAGTTGGTAATCTGAAGTTCATGAGGTTTTTTCCTCACACGTGGAACTATTCTCCCCCCTTTTCTTGGGATATTGTGTCACCCACTCAGAACTTTCTCACTGAAACGTTTCCGATTCGAAAGGAAACAGAAGCCTTAGTGACAGACAGAACACATGGATTGTTGCGTCCCTTGACGCTTTGGAGTAATAAGGTGTAGTTGAGAATGGTTTAAGCTATGAAACAAAATGAAATCTTGTGCTAAAGGTCAGTAAGAGCCACAAATACCCTGATGTTCAGCATTTTTGACTGCAAAGTACAAAATCTACCTGGAATATTATTGTCTGGAAAATACATTTCTGTCTTTGATTGTTGGCAGTAGTACAGTAAAAGGTGCGTTCCCATACCGGGAGTCGAACCCGGGCCGCCTGGGTGAAAACCAGGAATCCTTACCGCTAGACCATATGGGAATGGATAGCTACACACTGAGGTATCTATTGAAAAAAATCAGCTCGGGGGCTTGCACAAGAAACGTCTGCAGATTGGCACGTGCATCTTGCCTCGTTAGCGCAGTAGGTAGCGCGTCAGTCTCATAATCTGAAGGTCGTGAGTTCGATACTCACACGGGGCAGCGGGCTCCTCTTTTCCGAAGAGATTTTGTCAAAAACTTAGAACTTTCCCGTTCATTTCTAACACGTTTCTGATAAGTAAGGATTTGTGAACCCAAATGACACATGGGATGCTGGTTCTCTTGACCCGTTTGCTGTATAAAGAGGCAGATGAGAGTGATTTGAGCTATGAAAAAAAATTAAATCTTGTGCCAAAGGTCGTCACAATGAATGTAACCAAAAGCTGGTGTTCAGAATGATTGACAGCTAAGCGCAAAATCTACCTGAAATACTTTTGTCTGAAAAACACCCGCGTCAGTCTCATAATCTGAAGGTCGTGAGTTCGATCCTCACACGGGGCAGCAGGCTCCTCTTTTCTGAAGAGATTTTGTCAAAAACTTAGAACTTTCCCTTTCAGTTCTAACACGTTTCTGATAAGTAAGGATTTGTGAACCCAAATGACAGATGGGACACATGGGTTGCTGTTTCTCTTGACCCGTTTGCTGTATAAAGAGGCAGATGAGAGTGATTTGAGCTGTTTGACAGCTAAGCGCAAAATCTACCTGAAATACTTTTGTCTGAAAAACACCCGTCAGTAGCGAGCGCGTCAGTCTCATATTCTGAAGTTCGTGAGTTCGATCCTCACACGGGGAAGCGGTCTCCTCTTTTCTGAAGAGATTCTGTCACCAAATTAGAACTTTCCCTTTCAGATTTAAAATGTTTCTGATAAGTAAGAATTTGCGAACCCAAATGACAGACAGGACACATGGGTTGTTGATTCTCTTGACACGTTTGCTGTAAAAGGGGCTAGTTGAGATTGATTTGAGCTATGAAACCAAATTAAATCTTGCGCCAAAGTTCATCACAACGAACGGACCAAAAGATGGCGTTCAGAATTTTCGACAGCTTAACGCAAATTCTACCTGAAATACTTTTGTCTGAAAAACACCTTTGTCTTTGAATGTTGGTGGCAGTACAGAAAAGTACATTCCCATACCGGGAGTTGACCCCGGGCCGCCTGGGTGAGAACCAGGAATCCTAACCGCTAGACCATATGGGAAAAGATGTGCTGTCTTATCAGTGACAATCTGAAAAAAAATAAGTTTTCTACTTGGCACAAGCAACTTCTGCAGTTCTATTTGCGCAGCTTGCCTCGTTAACACAGTTGTAAGCAAATCAGTCTCATAAGCTGAAAGATGAACGTTCGATTCTTAGACGGGGTACTGGTCCCTCGTTTTCTCAATCGATTCTGTCTCCATCTTGGCTACAGGGCCACAGATTTTTCCGATTCAGTACCAAAACATAACCAATTTAGTTCCTAAACTGTTTCCACGTACAAGGCATGGGGCAGCTTTTGAATGTGTGTACTAGTTCCAAAGGAGTGTCACTCCCATAGCAGGAAGTAAACCAGTCGACCAGGGATACTAGGTCCTATCCACTTTTCCACGTGGGACAAGTTATACACTAAGCAGCAAGATAAATTAAAAAAAAAAAAAAAAAAAAAAAAAGAAGTTTTTGCTTTGATTAAATAGCTTTTACATCACAAAAGAAAAAAGTTGCCACATGAGCATGGTACTTAGCACGTCAGTTGGTAATCTGAAGTTCATGAGGTTTTTTCCTCACACGTGGAACTATTCTCCCCCCTTTTCTTGGGATATTGTGTCACCCACTCAGAACTTTCTCACTGAAACGTTTCCGATTCGAAAGGAAACAGGAGCCTTAGTGACAGACAGAACACATGGATTGTTGCGTCCCTTGACGCTTTGGAGTAATAAGGTGTAGTTGAGAATGGTTTAAGCTATGAAACAAAATGAAATCTTGTGCTAAAGGTCAGTAAGAGCCACAAATACCCTGATGTTCAGCATTTTTGACTGCAAAGTACAAAATCTACCTGAAATATTATTGTCTGGAAAATACATTTCTGTCTTTGATTGTTGGCAGTAGTACAGTAAAAGGTGCGTTCCCATAACGGGAGTCAAACCCGGGCCGCCTGGGTGAAAACCAGGAATCCTAACCGCTAGACCATATGGGAAAGGATAGCTACACACTGAGGTATCTATTGAAAAAAATCAGCTCGGGGGCTTGCACAAGAAACGTCTGCAGATTGGCACGTGCATCTTGCCTCGTTAGCGCAGTAGGTAGCGTGTCAGTCTCAGAATCTGAAGGTCGTGAGTTCGATCCTCACACGGGGCAGCGGGCTCCTCTTTTCCGAAGAGATTTTGTCAAAAACTTAGAACTTTCCCGTTCAGTTCTAACATGTTTCTGATAAGTAAGGATTTGTGAACCCAAATGACACATGGGTTGCTGGTTCTCTTGACTCGTTTGCTGTATAAAGAGGCAGATGAGAGTGATTTGAGCTATGAAAAAAAATTAAATCTTGTGCCAAAGGTCGTCACAATGAATGTAACCAAAAGCTGGTGTTCAGAATGATTGACAGCTAAGCGCAAAATCTACCTGAAATGCTTTTGTCTGAAAAACACCCGCGTCAGTCTCATAATCTGAAGGTCGTGAGTTCGATCCTCACACGGGGCAGCAGGCTCCTCTTTTCCGAAGAGATTTTGTCAAAATCTTAGAACTTTCCCTTTCAGTTCTAACACGTTTCTGATAAGTAAGGATTTGTGAACCCAAATGACAGATGGGACACATGGGTTGCTGTTTCTCTTGACCCGTTTGCTGTATAAAGAGGCAGATGAGAGTGATTTGAGCTGTTTGACAGCTAAGCGCAAAATCTACCTGAAATACTTTTGTCTGAAAAACACCCGTCAGTAGCGAGCGCGTCAGTCTCATATTCTGAAGTTCGTGAGTTCGATCCTCACACGGGGAAGCGGTCTCCTCTTTTCTGAAGAGATTCTGTCACCAAATTAGAACTTTCCCTTTCAGATTTAAAATGTTTCTGATAAGTAAGAATTTGCGAACCCAAATGACAGACAGGACACATGGGTTGTTGATTCTCTTGACACGTTTGCTGTAAAAGGGGCTAGTTGAGATTGATTTGAGCTATGAAACCAAATTAAATCTTGTGCCAAAGTTCATCACAACGAACGGACCAAAAGATGGCGTTCAGAATTTTCGACAGCTTAACGCAAATTCTACCTGAAATACTTTTGTCTGAAAAACACCTTTGTCTTTGAATGTTGGTGGCAGTACAGAAAAGTACATTCCCATACCGGGAGTTGAACCCGGGCCGCCTGGGTGAGAACCAGGAATCCTAACCGCTAGACCATATGGGAAAAGATGTGCTGTCTTATCAGTGACAATCTGAAAAAAAATAAGTTTTCTACTTGGCACAAGCAACTTCTGCAGTTCTATTTGCGCAGCTTGCCTCGTTAACACAGTTGTAAGCAAATCAGTCTCATAAGCTGAAAGATGAACGTTCGATTCTTAGACGGGGTACTGGTCCCTCGTTTTCTCAATCGATTCTGTCTCCATCTTGGCTACAGGGCCACAGATTTTTCCGATTCAGTACCAAAACATAACCAATTTAGTTCCTAAACTGTTTCCACGTACAAGGCATGGGGCAGCTTTTGAATGTGTGTACTAGTTCCAAAGGAGTGTCACTCCCATAGCAGGAAGTAAACCAGTCGACCAGGGATACTAGGTCCTATCCACTTTTCCACGTGGGACAAGTTATACACTAAGCAGCAAGATAAATTAAAAAAAAAAAAAAGAAGTTTTTGCTTTGATTAAATAGCTTTTACATCACAAAAGAAAAAAGTTGCCACATGAGCATGGTACTTAGCACGTCAGTTGGTAATCTGAAGTTCATGAGGTTTTTTCCTCACACGTGGAACTATTCTCCCCCCTTTTCTTGGGATATTGTGTCACCCACTCAGAACTTTCTCACTGAAACGTTTCCGATTCGAAAGGAAACAGAAGCCTTAGTGACAGACAGAACACATGGATTGTTGCGTCCCTTGACGCTTTGGAGTAATAAGGTGTAGTTGAGAATGGTTTAAGCTATGAAACAAAATGAAATCTTGTGCTAAAGGTCAGTAAGAGCCACAAATACCCTGATGTTCAGCATTTTTGACTGCAAAGTACAAAATCTACCTGGAATATTATTGTCTGGAAAATACATTTCTGTCTTTGATTGTTGGCAGTAGTACAGTAAAAGGTGCGTTCCCATACCGGGAGTCGAACCCGGGCCGCCTGGGTGAAAACCAGGAATCCTTACCGCTAGACCATATGGGAATGGATAGCTACACACTGAGGTATCTATTGAAAAAAATCAGCTCGGGGGCTTGCACAAGAAACGTCTGCAGATTGGCACGTGCATCTTGCCTCGTTAGCGCAGTAGGTAGCGCGTCAGTCTCATAATCTGAAGGTCGTGAGTTCGATACTCACACGGGGCAGCGGGCTCCTCTTTTCCGAAGAGATTTTGTCAAAAACTTAGAACTTTCCCGTTCATTTCTAACACGTTTCTGATAAGTAAGGATTTGTGAACCCAAATGACACATGGGATGCTGGTTCTCTTGACCCGTTTGCTGTATAAAGAGGCAGATGAGAGTGATTTGAGCTATGAAAAAAAATTAAATCTTGTGCCAAAGGTCGTCACAATGAATGTAACCAAAAGCTGGTGTTCAGAATGATTGACAGCTAAGCGCAAAATCTACCTGAAATACTTTTGTCTGAAAAACACCCGCGTCAGTCTCATAATCTGAAGGTCGTGAGTTCGATCCTCACACGGGGCAGCAGGCTCCTCTTTTCCGAAGAGATTTTGTCAAAAACTTAGAACTTTCCCTTTCAGTTCTAACACGTTTCTGATAAGTAAGGATTTGTGAACCCAAATGACAGATGGGACACATGGGTTGCTGTTTCTCTTGACCCGTTTGCTGTATAAAGAGGCAGATGAGAGTGATTTGAGCTGTTTGACAGCTAAGCGCAAAATCTACCTGAAATACTTTTGTCTGAAAAACACCCGTCAGTAGCGAGCGCGTCAGTCTCATATTCTGAAGTTCGTGAGTTCGATCCTCACACGGGGAAGCGGTCTCCTCTTTTCTGAAGAGATTCTGTCACCAAATTAGAACTTTCCCTTTCAGATTTAAAATGTTTCTGATAAGTAAGAATTTGCGAACCCAAATGACAGACAGGACACATGGGTTGTTGATTCTCTTGACACGTTTGCTGTAAAAGGGGCTAGTTGAGATTGATTTGAGCTATGAAACCAAATTAAATCTTGTGCCAAAGTTCATCACAACGAACGGACCAAAAGATGGCGTTCAGAATTTTCGACAGCTTAACGCAAATTCTACCTGAAATACTTTTGTCTGAAAAACACCTTTGTCTTTGAATGTTGGTGGCAGTACAGAAAAGTACATTCCCATACCGGGAGTTGACCCCGGGCCGCCTGGGTGAGAACCAGGAATCCTAACCGCTAGACCATATGGGAAAAGATGTGCTGTCTTATCAGTGACAATCTGAAAAAAAATAAGTTTTCTACTTGGCACAAGCAACTTCTGCAGTTCTATTTGCGCAGCTTGCCTCGTTAACACAGTTGTAAGCAAATCAGTCTCATAAGCTGAAAGATGAACGTTCGATTCTTAGACGGGGTACTGGTCCCTCGTTTTCTCAATCGATTCTGTCTCCATCTTGGCTACAGGGCCACAGATTTTTCCGATTCAGTACCAAAACATAACCAATTTAGTTCCTAAACTGTTTCCACGTACAAGGCATGGGGCAGCTTTTGAATGTGTGTACTAGTTCCAAAGGAGTGTCACTCCCATAGCAGGAAGTAAACCAGTCGACCAGGGATACTAGGTCCTATCCACTTTTCCACGTGGGACAAGTTATACACTAAGCAGCAAGATAAATTAAAAAAAAAAAAAAAAAAAAAAGAAGTTTTTGCTTTGATTAAATAGCTTTTACATCACAAAAGAAAAAAGTTGCCACATGAGCATGGTACTTAGCACGTCAGTTGGTAATCTGAAGTTCATGAGGTTTTTTCCTCACACGTGGAACTATTCTCCCCCCTTTTCTTGGGATATTGTGTCACCCACTCAGAACTTTCTCACTGAAACGTTTCCGATTCGAAAGGAAACAGGAGCCTTAGTGACAGACAGAACACATGGATTGTTGCGTCCCTTGACGCTTTGGAGTAATAAGGTGTAGTTGAGAATGGTTTAAGCTATGAAACAAAATGAAATCTTGTGCTAAAGGTCAGTAAGAGCCACAAATACCCTGATGTTCAGCATTTTTGACTGCAAAGTACAAAATCTACCTGAAATATTATTGTCTGGAAAATACATTTCTGTCTTTGATTGTTGGCAGTAGTACAGTAAAAGGTGCGTTCCCATACCGGGAGTCGAACCCGGGCCGCCTGGGTGAAAACCAGGAATCCTAACCGCTAGACCATATGGGAAAGGATAGCTACACACTGAGGTATCTATTGAAAAAAATCAGCTCGGGGGCTTGCACAAGAAACGTCTGCAGATTGGCACGTGCATCTTGCCTCGTTAGCGCAGTAGGTAGCGTGTCAGTCTCATAATCTGAAGGTCGTGAGTTCGATCCTCACACGGGGCAGCGGGCTCCTCTTTTCCGAAGAGATTTTGTCAAAAACTTAGAACTTTCCCGTTCAGTTCTAACATGTTTCTGATAAGTAAGGATTTGTGAACCCAAATGACACATGGGTTGCTGGTTCTCTTGACTCATTTGCTGTATAAAGAGGCAGATGAGAGTGATTTGAGCTATGAAAAAAAATTAAATCTTGTGCCAAAGGTCGTCACAATGAATGTAACCAAAAGCTGGTGTTCAGAATGATTGACAGCTAAGCGCAAAATCTACCTGAAATGCTTTTGTCTGAAAAACACCCGCGTCAGTCTCATAATCTGAAGGTCGTGAGTTCGATCCTCACACGGGGCAGCAGGCTCCTCTTTTCCGAAGAGATTTTGTCAAAATCTTAGAACTTTCCCTTTCAGTTCTAACACGTTTCTGATAAGTAAGGATTTGTGAACCCAAATGACAGATGGGACACATGGGTTGCTGTTTCTCTTGACCCGTTTGCTGTATAAAGAGGCAGATGAGAGTGATTTGAGCTGTTTGACAGCTAAGCGCAAAATCTACCTGAAATACTTTTGTCTGAAAAACACCCGTCAGTAGCGAGCGCGTCAGTCTCATATTCTGAAGTTCGTGAGTTCGATCCTCACACGGGGAAGCGGTCTCCTCTTTTCTGAAGAGATTCTGTCACCAAATTAGAACTTTCCCTTTCAGATTTAAAATGTTTCTGATAAGTAAGAATTTGCGAACCCAAATGACAGACAGGACACATGGGTTGTTGATTCTCTTGACACGTTTGCTGTAAAAGGGGCTAGTTGAGATTGATTTGAGCTATGAAACCAAATTAAATCTTGTGCCAAAGTTCATCACAACGAACGGACCAAAAGATGGCGTTCAGAATTTTCGACAGCTTAACGCAAATTCTACCTGAAATACTTTTGTCTGAAAAACACCTTTGTCTTTTAATGTTGGTGGCAGTACAGAAAAGTACATTCCCATACCGGGAGTTGAACCCGGGCCGCCTGGGTGAGAACCAGGAATCCTAACCGCTAGACCATATGGGAAAAGATGTGCTGTCTTATCAGTGACAATCTGAAAAAAAATAAGTTTTCTACTTGGCACAAGCAACTTCTGCAGTTCTATTTGCGCAGCTTGCCTCGTTAACACAGTTGTAAGCAAATCAGTCTCATAAGCTGAAAGATGAACGTTCGATTCTTAGACGGGGTACTGGTCCCTCGTTTTCTCAATCGATTCTGTCTCCATCTTGGCTACAGGGCCACAGATTTTTCCGATTCAGTACCAAAACATAACCAATTTAGTTCCTAAACTGTTTCCACGTACAAGGCAAAAGCTGTCCCACTTTTGAATGTGTGTACTAGTTCCAAAGGAGTGTCACTCCCATAGCAGGAAGTAAACCAGTCGACCAGGGATACTAGGTCCTATCCACTTTTCCACGTGGGACAAGTTATACACTAAGCAGCAAGATAAATTAAAAAAAAAAAAAAGAAGTTTTTGCTTTGATTAAATAGCTTTTACATCACAAAAGAAAAAAGTTGCCACATGAGCATGGTACTTAGCACGTCAGTTGGTAATCTGAAGTTCATGAGGTTTTTTCCTCACACGTGGAACTATTCTCCCCCCTTTTCTTGGGATATTGTGTCACCCACTCAGAACTTTCTCACTGAAACGTTTCCGATTCGAAAGGAAACAGAAGCCTTAGTGACAGACAGAACACATGGATTGTTGCGTCCCTTGACGCTTTGGAGTAATAAGGTGTAGTTGAGAATGGTTTAAGCTATGAAACAAAATGAAATCTTGTGCTAAAGGTCAGTAAGAGCCACAAATACCCTGATGTTCAGCATTTTTGACTGCAAAGTACAAAATCTACCTGGAATATTATTGTCTGGAAAATACATTTCTGTCTTTGATTGTTGGCAGTAGTACAGTAAAAGGTGCGTTCCCATACCGGGAGTCGAACCCGGGCCGCCTGGGTGAAAACCAGGAATCCTTACCGCTAGACCATATGGGAATGGATAGCTACACACTGAGGTATCTATTGAAAAAAATCAGCTCGGGGGCTTGCACAAGAAACGTCTGCAGATTGGCACGTGCATCTTGCCTCGTTAGCGCAGTAGGTAGCGCGTCAGTCTCATAATCTGAAAGTCGTGAGTTCGATACTCACACGGGGCAGCGGGCTCCTCTTTTCCGAAGAGATTTTGTCAAAAACTTAGAACTTTCCCGTTCATTTCTAACACGTTTCTGATAAGTAAGGATTTGTGAACCCAAATGACACATGGGATGCTGGTTCTCTTGACCCGTTTGCTGTATAAAGAGGCAGATGAGAGTGATTTGAGCTATGAAAAAAAATTAAATCTTGTGCCAAAGGTCGTCACAATGAATGTAACCAAAAGCTGGTGTTCAGAATGATTGACAGCTAAGCGCAAAATCTACCTGAAATACTTTTGTCTGAAAAACACCCGCGTCAGTCTCATAATCTGAAGGTCGTGAGTTCGATCCTCACACGGGGCAGCAGGCTCCTCTTTTCCGAAGAGATTTTGTCAAAAACTTAGAACTTTCCCTTTCAGTTCTAACACGTTTCTGATAAGTAAGGATTTGTGAACCCAAATGACAGATGGGACACATGGGTTGCTGTTTCTCTTGACCCGTTTGCTGTATAAAGAGGCAGATGAGAGTGATTTGAGCTGTTTGACAGCTAAGCGCAAAATCTACCTGAAATACTTTTGTCTGAAAAACACCCGTCAGTAGCGAGCGCGTCAGTCTCATATTCTGAAGTTCGTGAGTTCGATCCTCACACGGGGAAGCGGTCTCCTCTTTTCTGAAGAGATTCTGTCACCAAATTAGAACTTTCCCTTTCAGATTTAAAATGTTTCTGATAAGTAAGAATTTGCGAACCCAAATGACAGACAGGACACATGGGTTGTTGATTCTCTTGACACGTTTGCTGTAAAAGGGGCTAGTTGAGATTGATTTGAGCTATGAAACCAAATTAAATCTTGTGCCAAAGTTCATCACAACGAACGGACCAAAAGATGGCGTTCAGAATTTTCGACAGCTTAACGCAAATTCTACCTGAAATACTTTTGTCTGAAAAACACCTTTGTCTTTGAATGTTGGTGGCAGTACAGAAAAGTACATTCCCATACCGGGAGTTGAACCCGGGCCGCCTGGGTGAGAACCAGGAATCCTAACCGCTAGACCATATGGGAAAAGATGTGCTGTCTTATCAGTGACAATCTGAAAAAAAATAAGTTTTCTACTTGGCACAAGCAACTTCTGCAGTTCTATTTGCGCAGCTTGCCTCGTTAACACAGTTGTAAGCAAATCAGTCTCATAAGCTGAAAGATGAACGTTCGATTCTTAGACGGGGTACTGGTCCCTCGTTTTCTCAATCGATTCTGTCTCCATCTTGGCTACAGGGCCACAGATTTTTCCGATTCAGTACCAAAACATAACCAATTTAGTTCCTAAACTGTTTCCACGTACAAGGCACGGGGCAGCTTTTGAATGTGTGTACTAGTTCCAAAGGAGTGTCACTCCCATAGCAGGAAGTAAACCAGTCGACCAGGGATACTAGGTCCTATCCACTTTTCCACGTGGGACAAGTTATACACTAAGCAGCAAGATAAATTAAAAAAAAAAAAAAGAAGTTTTTGCTTTGATTAAATAGCTTTTACATCACAAAAGAAAAAAGTTGCCACATGAGCATGGTACTTAGCACGTCAGTTGGTAATCTGAAGTTCATGAGGTTTTTTCCTCACACGTGGAACTATTCTCCCCCCTTTTCTTGGGATATTGTGTCACCCACTCAGAACTTTCTCACTGAAACGTTTCCGATTCGAAAGGAAACAGGAGCCTTAGTGACAGACAGAACACATGGATTGTTGCGTCCCTTGACGCTTTGGAGTAATAAGGTGTAGTTGAGAATGGTTTAAGCTATGAAACAAAATGAAATCTTGTGCTAAAGGTCAGTAAGAGCCACAAATACCCTGATGTTCAGCATTTTTGACTGCAAAGTACAAAATCTACCTGAAATATTATTGTCTGGAAAATACATTTCTGTCTTTGATTGTTGGCAGTAGTACAGTAAAAGGTGCGTTCCCATACCGGGAGTCGAACCCGGGCCGCCTGGGTGAAAACCAGGAATCCTAACCGCTAGACCATATGGGAAAGGATAGCTACACACTGAGGTATCTATTGAAAAAAATCAGCTCGGGGGCTTGCACAAGAAACGTCTGCAGATTGGCACGTGCATCTTGCCTCGTTAGCGCAGTAGGTAGCGTGTCAGTCTCATAATCTGAAGGTCGTGAGTTCGATCCTCACACGGGGCAGCGGGCTCCTCTTTTCCGAAGAGATTTTGTCAAAAACTTAGAACTTTCCCGTTCAGTTCTAACATGTTTCTGATAAGTAAGGATTTGTGAACCCAAATGACACATGGGTTGCTGGTTCTCTTGACTCGTTTGCTGTATAAAGAGGCAGATGAGAGTGATTTGAGCTATGAAAAAAAATTAAATCTTGTGCCAAAGGTCGTCACAATGAATGTAACCAAAAGCTGGTGTTCAGAATGATTGACAGCTAAGCGCAAAATCTACCTGAAATGCTTTTGTCTGAAAAACACCCGCGTCAGTCTCATAATCTGAAGGTCGTGAGTTCGATCCTCACACGGGGCAGCAGGCTCCTCTTTTCCGAAGAGATTTTGTCAAAATCTTAGAACTTTCCCTTTCAGTTCTAACACGTTTCTGATAAGTAAGGATTTGTGAACCCAAATGACAGATGGGACACATGGGTTGCTGTTTCTCTTGACCCGTTTGCTGTATAAAGAGGCAGATGAGAGTGATTTGAGCTGTTTGACAGCTAAGCGCAAAATCTACCTGAAATACTTTTGTCTGAAAAACACCCGTCAGTAGCGAGCGCGTCAGTCTCATATTCTGAAGTTCGTGAGTTCGATCCTCACACGGGGAAGCGGTCTCCTCTTTTCTGAAGAGATTCTGTCACCAAATTAGAACTTTCCCTTTCAGATTTAAAATGTTTCTGATAAGTAAGAATTTGCGAACCCAAATGACAGACAGGACACATGGGTTGTTGATTCTCTTGACACGTTTGCTGTAAAAGGGGCTAGTTGAGATTGATTTGAGCTATGAAACCAAATTAAATCTTGTGCCAAAGTTCATCACAACGAACGGACCAAAAGATGGCGTTCAGAATTTTCAACAGCTTAACGCAAATTCTACCTGAAATACTTTTGTCTGAAAAACACCTTTGTCTTTGAATGTTGGTGGCAGTACAGAAAAGTACATTCCCATACCGGGAGTTGAACCCGGGCCGCCTGGGTGAGAACCAGGAATCCTAACCGCTAGACCATATGGGAAAAGATGTGCTGTCTTATCAGTGACAATCTGAAAAAAAATAAGTTTTCTACTTGGCACAAGCAACTTCTGCAGTTCTATTTGCGCAGCTTGCCTCGTTAACACAGTTGTAAGCAAATCAGTCTCATAAGCTGAAAGATGAACGTTCGATTCTTAGACGGGGTACTGGTCCCTCGTTTTCTCAATCGATTCTGTCTCCATCTTGGCTACAGGGCCACAGATTTTTCCGATTCAGTACCAAAACATAACCAATTTAGTTCCTAAACTGTTTCCACGTACAAGGCATGGGGCAGCTTTTGAATGTGTGTACTAGTTCCAAAGGAGTGTCACTCCCATAGCAGGAAGTAAACCAGTCGACCAGGGATACTAGGTCCTATCCACTTTTCCACGTGGGACAAGTTATACACTAAGCAGCAAGATAAATTAAAAAAAAAAAAAAGAAGTTTTTGCTTTGATTAAATAGCTTTTACATCACAAAAGAAAAAAGTTGCCACATGAGCATGGTACTTAGCACGTCAGTTGGTAATCTGAAGTTCATGAGGTTTTTTCCTCACACGTGGAACTATTCTCCCCCCTTTTCTTGGGATATTGTGTCACCCACTCAGAACTTTCTCACTGAAACGTTTCCGATTCGAAAGGAAACAGAAGCCTTAGTGACAGACAGAACACATGGATTGTTGCGTCCCTTGACGCTTTGGAGTAATAAGGTGTAGTTGAGAATGGTTTAAGCTATGAAACAAAATGAAATCTTGTGCTAAAGGTCAGTAAGAGCCACAAATACCCTGATGTTCAGCATTTTTGACTGCAAAGTACAAAATCTACCTGGAATATTATTGTCTGGAAAATACATTTCTGTCTTTGATTGTTGGCAGTAGTACAGTAAAAGAGTCGAACCCGGGCCGCCTGGGTGAAAACCAGGAATCCTTACCGCTAGACCATATGGGAATGGATAGCTACACACTGAGGTATCTATTGAAAAAAATCAGCTCGGGGGCTTGCACAAGAAACGTCTGCAGATTGGCACGTGCATCTTGCCTCGTTAGCGCAGTAGGTAGCGCGTCAGGCTCATAATCTGAAGGTCGTGAGTTCGATACTCACACGGGGCAGCGGGCTCCTCTTTTCCGAAGAGATTTTGTCAAAAACTTAGAACTTTCCCGTTCATTTCTAACACGTTTCTGATAAGTAAGGATTTGTGAACCCAAATGACACATGGGATGCTGGTTCTCTTGACCCGTTTGCTGTATAAAGAGGCAGATGAGAGTGATTTGAGCTATGAAAAAAAATTAAATCTTGTGCCAAAGGTCGTCACAATGAATGTAACCAAAAGCTGGTGTTCAGAATGATTGACAGCTAAGCGCAAAATCTACCTGAAATACTTTTGTCTGAAAAACACCCGCGTCAGTCTCATAATCTGAAGGTCGTGAGTTCGATCCTCACACGGGGCAGCAGGCTCCTCTTTTCCGAAGAGATTTTGTCAAAAACTTAGAACTTTCCCTTTCAGTTCTAACACGTTTCTGATAAGTAAGGATTTGTGAACCCAAATGACAGATGGGACACATGGGTTGCTGTTTCTCTTGACCCGTTTGCTGTATAAAGAGGCAGATGAGAGTGATTTGAGCTGTTTGACAGCTAAGCGCAAAATCTACCTGAAATACTTTTGTCTGAAAAACACCCGTCAGTAGCGAGCGCGTCAGTCTCATATTCTGAAGTTCGTGAGTTCGATCCTCACACGGGGAAGCGGTCTCCTCTTTTCTGAAGAGATTCTGTCACCAAATTAGAACTTTCCCTTTCAGATTTAAAATGTTTCTGATAAGTAAGAATTTGCGAACCCAAATGACAGACAGGACACATGGGTTGTTGATTCTCTTGACACGTTTGCTGTAAAAGGGGCTAGTTGAGATTGATTTGAGCTATGAAACCAAATTAAATCTTGTGCCAAAGTTCATCACAACGAACGGACCAAAAGATGGCGTTCAGAATTTTCGACAGCTTAACGCAAATTCTACCTGAAATACTTTTGTCTGAAAAACACCTTTGTCTTTGAATGTTGGTGGCAGTACAGAAAAGTACATTCCCATACCGGGAGTTGACCCCGGGCCGCCTGGGTGAGAACCAGGAATCCTAACCGCTAGACCATATGGGAAAAGATGTGCTGTCTTATCAGTGACAATCTGAAAAAAAATAAGTTTTCTACTTGGCACAAGCAACTTCTGCAGTTCTATTTGCGCAGCTTGCCTCGTTAACACAGTTGTAAGCAAATCAGTCTCATAAGCTGAAAGATGAACGTTCGATTCTTAGACGGGGTACTGGTCCCTCGTTTTCTCAATCGATTCTGTCTCCATCTTGGCTACAGGGCCACAGATTTTTCCGATTCAGTACCAAAACATAACCAATTTAGTTCCTAAACTGTTTCCACGTACAAGGCATGGGGCAGCTTTTGAATGTGTGTACTAGTTCCAAAGGAGTGTCACTCCCATAGCAGGAAGTAAACCAGTCGACCAGGGATACTAGGTCCTATCCACTTTTCCACGTGGGACAAGTTATACACTAAGCAGCAAGATAAATTAAAAAAAAAAAAAAAAAAAAAAAAAAGAAGTTTTTGCTTTGATTAAATAGCTTTTACATCACAAAAGAAAAAAGTTGCCACATGAGCATGGTACTTAGCACGTCAGTTGGTAATCTGAAGTTCATGAGGTTTTTTCCTCACACGTGGAACTATTCTCCCCCCTTTTCTTGGGATATTGTGTCACCCACTCAGAACTTTCTCACTGAAACGTTTCCGATTCGAAAGGAAACAGGAGCCTTAGTGACAGACAGAACACATGGATTGTTGCGTCCCTTGACGCTTTGGAGTAATAAGGTGTAGTTGAGAATGGTTTAAGCTATGAAACAAAATGAAATCTTGTGCTAAAGGTCAGTAAGAGCCACAAATACCCTGATGTTCAGCATTTTTGACTGCAAAGTACAAAATCTACCTGAAATATTATTGTCTGGAAAATACATTTCTGTCTTTGATTGTTGGCAGTAGTACAGTAAAAGGTGCGTTCCCATACCGGGAGTCGAACCCGGGCCGCCTGGGTGAAAACCAGGAATCCTAACCGCTAGACCATATGGGAAAGGATAGCTACACACTGAGGTATCTATTGAAAAAAATCAGCTCGGGGGCTTGCACAAGAAACGTCTGCAGATTGGCACGTGCATCTTGCCTCGTTAGCGCAGTAGGTAGCGTGTCAGTCTCATAATCTGAAGGTCGTGAGTTCGATCCTCACACGGGGCAGCGGGCTCCTCTTTTCCGAAGAGATTTTGTCAAAAACTTAGAACTTTCCCGTTCAGTTCTAACATGTTTCTGATAAGTAAGGATTTGTGAACCCAAATGACACATGGGTTGCTGGTTCTCTTGACTCGTTTGCTGTATAAAGAGGCAGATGAGAGTGATTTGAGCTATGAAAAAAAATTAAATCTTGTGCCAAAGGTCGTCACAATGAATGTAACCAAAAGCTGGTGTTCAGAATGATTGACAGCTAAGCGCAAAATCTACCTGAAATGCTTTTGTCTGAAAAACACCCGCGTCAGTCTCATAATCTGAAGGTCGTGAGTTCGATCCTCACACGGGGCAGCAGGCTCCTCTTTTCCGAAGAGATTTTGTCAAAATCTTAGAACTTTCCCTTTCAGTTCTAACACGTTTCTGATAAGTAAGGATTTGTGAACCCAAATGACAGATGGGACACATGGGTTGCTGTTTCTCTTGACCCGTTTGCTGTATAAAGAGGCAGATGAGAGTGATTTGAGCTGTTTGACAGCTAAGCGCAAAATCTACCTGAAATACTTTTGTCTGAAAAACACCCGTCAGTAGCGAGCGCGTCAGTCTCATATTCTGAAGTTCGTGAGTTCGATCCTCACACGGGGAAGCGGTCTCCTCCTTTCTGAAGAGATTCTGTCACCAAATTAGAACTTTCCCTTTCAGATTTAAAATGTTTCTGATAAGTAAGAATTTGCGAACCCAAATGACAGACAGGACACATGGGTTGTTGATTCTCTTGACACGTTTGCTGTAAAAGGGGCTAGTTGAGATTGATTTGAGCTATGAAACCAAATTAAATCTTGTGCCAAAGTTCATCACAACGAACGGACCAAAAGATGGCGTTCAGAATTTTCGACAGCTTAACGCAAATTCTACCTGAAATACTTTTGTCTGAAAAACACCTTTGTCTTTGAATGTTGGTGGCAGTACAGAAAAGTACATTCCCATACCGGGAGTTGAACCCGGGCCGCCTGGGTGAGAACCAGGAATCCTAACCGCTAGACCATATGGGAAAAGATGTGCTGTCTTATCAGTGACAATCTGAAAAAAAATAAGTTTTCTACTTGGCACAAGCAACTTCTGCAGTTCTATTTGCGCAGCTTGCCTCGTTAACACAGTTGTAAGCAAATCAGTCTCATAAGCTGAAAGATGAACGTTCGATTCTTAGACGGGGTACTGGTCCCTCGTTTTCTCAATCGATTCTGTCTCCATCTTGGCTACAGGGCCACAGATTTTTCCGATTCAGTACCAAAACATAACCAATTTAGTTCCTAAACTGTTTCCACGTACAAGGCATGGGGCAGCTTTTGAATGTGTGTACTAGTTCCAAAGGAG
Source organism: Dendrobates tinctorius (assembly GCF_039654945.1). NCBI lineage: Eukaryota > Metazoa > Chordata > Amphibia > Anura > Dendrobatidae > Dendrobates > Dendrobates tinctorius. The sequence continues at coordinate 11,934,455 of NW_027361939.1, read as the reverse complement.
TGTCACTCCCATAGCAGGAAGTAAACCAGTCGACCAGGGATACTAGGTCCTATCCACTTTTCCACGTGGGACAAGTTATACACTAAGCAGCAAGATAAATTAAAAAAAAAAAAAAGAAGTTTTTGCTTTGATTAAATAGCTTTTACATCACAAAAGAAAAAAGTTGCCACATGAGCATGGTACTTAGCACGTCAGTTGGTAATCTGAAGTTCATGAGGTTTTTTCCTCACACGTGGAACTATTCTCCCCCCTTTTCTTGGGATATTGTGTCACCCACTCAGAACTTTCTCACTGAAACGTTTCCGATTCGAAAGGAAACAGAAGCCTTAGTGACAGACAGAACACATGGATTGTTGCGTCCCTTGACGCTTTGGAGTAATAAGGTGTAGTTGAGAATGGTTTAAGCTATGAAACAAAATGAAATCTTGTGCTAAAGGTCAGTAAGAGCCACAAATACCCTGATGTTCAGCATTTTTGACTGCAAAGTACAAAATCTACCTGGAATATTATTGTCTGGAAAATACATTTCTGTCTTTGATTGTTGGCAGTAGTACAGTAAAAGGTGCGTTCCCATACCGGGAGTCGAACCCGGGCCGCCTGGGTGAAAACCAGGAATCCTTACCGCTAGACCATATGGGAATGGATAGCTACACACTGAGGTATCTATTGAAAAAAATCAGCTCGGGGGCTTGCACAAGAAACGTCTGCAGATTGGCACGTGCATCTTGCCTCGTTAGCGCAGTAGGTAGCGCGTCAGTCTCATAATCTGAAGGTCGTGAGTTCGATACTCACACGGGGCAGCGGGCTCCTCTTTTCCGAAGAGATTTTGTCAAAAACTTAGAACTTTCCCGTTCATTTCTAACACGTTTCTGATAAGTAAGGATTTGTGAACCCAAATGACACATGGGATGCTGGTTCTCTTGACCCGTTTGCTGTATAAAGAGGCAGATGAGAGTGATTTGAGCTATGAAAAAAAATTAAATCTTGTGCCAAAGGTCGTCACAATGAATGTAACCAAAAGCTGGTGTTCAGAATGATTGACAGCTAAGCGCAAAATCTACCTGAAATACTTTTGTCTGAAAAACACCCGCGTCAGTCTCATAATCTGAAGGTCGTGAGTTCGATCCTCACACGGGGCAGCAGGCTCCTCTTTTCCGAAGAGATTTTGTCAAAAACTTAGAACTTTCCCTTTCAGTTCTAACACGTTTCTGATAAGTAAGGATTTGTGAACCCAAATGACAGATGGGACACATGGGTTGCTGTTTCTCTTGACCCGTTTGCTGTATAAAGAGGCAGATGAGAGTGATTTGAGCTGTTTGACAGCTAAGCGCAAAATCTACCTGAAATACTTTTGTCTGAAAAACACCCGTCAGTAGCGAGCGCGTCAGTCTCATATTCTGAAGTTCGTGAGTTCGATCCTCACACGGGGAAGCGGTCTCCTCTTTTCTGAAGAGATTCTGTCACCAAATTAGAACTTTCCCTTTCAGATTTAAAATGTTTCTGATAAGTAAGAATTTGCGAACCCAAATGACAGACAGGACACATGGGTTGTTGATTCTCTTGACACGTTTGCTGTAAAAGGGGCTAGTTGAGATTGATTTGAGCTATGAAACCAAATTAAATCTTGTGCCAAAGTTCATCACAACGAACGGACCAAAAGATGGCGTTCAGAATTTTCGACAGCTTAACGCAAATTCTACCTGAAATACTTTTGTCTGAAAAACACCTTTGTCTTTGAATGTTGGTGGCAGTACAGAAAAGTACATTCCCATACCGGGAGTTGACCCCGGGCCGCCTGGGTGAGAACCAGGAATCCTAACCGCTAGACCATATGGGAAAAGATGTGCTGTCTTATCAGTGACAATCTGAAAAAAAATAAGTTTTCTACTTGGCACAAGCAACTTCTGCAGTTCTATTTGCGCAGCTTGCCTCGTTAACACAGTTGTAAGCAAATCAGTCTCATAAGCTGAAAGATGAACGTTCGATTCTTAGACGGGGTACTGGTCCCTCGTTTTCTCAATCGATTCTGTCTCCATCTTGGCTACAGGGCCACAGATTTTTCCGATTCAGTACCAAAACATAACCAATTTAGTTCCTAAACTGTTTCCACGTACAAGGCATGGGGCAGCTTTTGAATGTGTGTACTAGTTCCAAAGGAGTGTCACTCCCATAGCAGGAAGTAAACCAGTCGACCAGGGATACTAGGTCCTATCCACTTTTCCACGTGGGACAAGTTATACACTAAGCAGCAAGATAAATTAAAAAAAAAAAAAAAAAAAAAAGAAGTTTTTGCTTTGATTAAATAGCTTTTACATCACAAAAGAAAAAAGTTGCCACATGAGCATGGTACTTAGCACGTCAGTTGGTAATCTGAAGTTCATGAGGTTTTTTCCTCACACGTGGAACTATTCTCCCCCCTTTTCTTGGGATATTGTGTCACCCACTCAGAACTTTCTCACTGAAACGTTTCCGATTCGAAAGGAAACAGGAGCCTTAGTGACAGACAGAACACATGGATTGTTGCGTCCCTTGACGCTTTGGAGTAATAAGGTGTAGTTGAGAATGGTTTAAGCTATGAAACAAAATGAAATCTTGTGCTAAAGGTCAGTAAGAGCCACAAATACCCTGATGTTCAGCATTTTTGACTGCAAAGTACAAAATCTACCTGAAATATTATTGTCTGGAAAATACATTTCTGTCTTTGATTGTTGGCAGTAGTACAGTAAAAGGTGCATTCCCATACCGGGAGTCGAACCCGGGCCGCCTGGGTGAAAACCAGGAATCCTAACCGCTAGACCATATGGGAAAGGATAGCTACACACTGAGGTATCTATTGAAAAAAATCAGCTCGGGGGCTTGCACAAGAAACGTCTGCAGATTGGCACGTGCATCTTGCCTCGTTAGCGCAGTAGGTAGCGTGTCAGTCTCATAATCTGAAGGTCGTGAGTTCGATCCTCACACGGGGCAGCGGGCTCCTCTTTTCCGAAGAGATTTTGTCAAAAACTTAGAACTTTCCCGTTCAGTTCTAACATGTTTCTGATAAGTAAGGATTTGTGAACCCAAATGACACATGGGTTGCTGGTTCTCTTGACTCGTTTGCTGTATAAAGAGGCAGATGAGAGTGATTTGAGCTATGAAAAAAAATTAAATCTTGTGCCAAAGGTCGTCACAATGAATGTAACCAAAAGCTGGTGTTCAGAATGATTGACAGCTAAGCGCAAAATCTACCTGAAATGCTTTTGTCTGAAAAACACCCGCGTCAGTCTCATAATCTGAAGGTCGTGAGTTCGATCCTCACACGGGGCAGCAGGCTCCTCTTTTCCGAAGAGATTTTGTCAAAATCTTAGAACTTTCCCTTTCAGTTCTAACACGTTTCTGATAAGTAAGGATTTGTGAACCCAAATGACAGATGGGACACATGGGTTGCTGTTTCTCTTGACCCGTTTGCTGTATAAAGAGGCAGATGAGAGTGATTTGAGCTGTTTGACAGCTAAGCGCAAAATCTACCTGAAATACTTTTGTCTGAAAAACACCCGTCAGTAGCGAGCGCGTCAGTCTCATATTCTGAAGTTCGTGAGTTCGATCCTCACACGGGGAAGCGGTCTCCTCTTTTCTGAAGAGATTCTGTCACCAAATTAGAACTTTCCCTTTCAGATTTAAAATGTTTCTGATAAGTAAGAATTTGCGAACCCAAATGACAGACAGGACACATGGGTTGTTGATTCTCTTGACACGTTTGCTGTAAAAGGGGCTAGTTGAGATTGATTTGAGCTATGAAACCAAATTAAATCTTGTGCCAAAGTTCATCACAACGAACGGACCAAAAGATGGCGTTCAGAATTTTCGACAGCTTAACGCAAATTCTACCTGAAATACTTTTGTCTGAAAAACACCTTTGTCTTTGAATGTTGGTGGCAGTACAGAAAAGTACATTCCCATACCGGGAGTTGAACCCGGGCCGCCTGGGTGAGAACCAGGAATCCTAACCGCTAGACCATATGGGAAAAGATGTGCTGTCTTATCAGTGACAATCTGAAAAAAAATAAGTTTTCTACTTGGCACAAGCAACTTCTGCAGTTCTATTTGCGCAGCTTGCCTCGTTAACACAGTTGTAAGCAAATCAGTCTCATAAGCTGAAAGATGAACGTTCGATTCTTAGACGGGGTACTGGTCCCTCGTTTTCTCAATCGATTCTGTCTCCATCTTGGCTACAGGGCCACAGATTTTTCCGATTCAGTACCAAAACATAACCAATTTAGTTCCTAAACTGTTTCCACGTACAAGGCAAAAGCTGTCCCACTTTTGAATGTGTGTACTAGTTCCAAAGGAGTGTCACTCCCATAGCAGGAAGTAAACCAGTCGACCAGGGATACTAGGTCCTATCCACTTTTCCACGTGGGACAAGTTATACACTAAGCAGCAAGATAAATTAAAAAAAAAAAAAAGAAGTTTTTGCTTTGATTAAATAGCTTTTACATCACAAAAGAAAAAAGTTGCCACATGAGCATGGTACTTAGCACGTCAGTTGGTAATCTGAAGTTCATGAGGTTTTTTCCTCACACGTGGAACTATTCTCCCCCCTTTTCTTGGGATATTGTGTCACCCACTCAGAACTTTCTCACTGAAACGTTTCCGATTCGAAAGGAAACAGAAGCCTTAGTGACAGACAGAACACATGGATTGTTGCGTCCCTTGACGCTTTGGAGTAATAAGGTGTAGTTGAGAATGGTTTAAGCTATGAAACAAAATGAAATCTTGTGCTAAAGGTCAGTAAGAGCCACAAATACCCTGATGTTCAGCATTTTTGACTGCAAAGTACAAAATCTACCTGGAATATTATTGTCTGGAAAATACATTTCTGTCTTTGATTGTTGGCAGTAGTACAGTAAAAGGTGCGTTCCCATACCGGGAGTCGAACCCGGGCCGCCTGGGTGAAAACCAGGAATCCTTACCGCTAGACCATATGGGAATGGATAGCTACACACTGAGGTATCTATTGAAAAAAATCAGCTCGGGGGCTTGCACAAGAAACGTCTGCAGATTGGCACGTGCATCTTGCCTCGTTAGCGCAGTAGGTAGCGCGTCAGTCTCATAATCTGAAGGTCGTGAGTTCGATACTCACACGGGGCAGCGGGCTCCTCTTTTCCGAAGAGATTTTGTCAAAAACTTAGAACTTTCCCGTTCATTTCTAACACGTTTCTGATAAGTAAGGATTTGTGAACCCAAATGACACATGGGATGCTGGTTCTCTTGACCCGTTTGCTGTATAAAGAGGCAGATGAGAGTGATTTGAGCTATGAAAAAAAATTAAATCTTGTGCCAAAGGTCGTCACAATGAATGTAACCAAAAGCTGGTGTTCAGAATGATTGACAGCTAAGCGCAAAATCTACCTGAAATACTTTTGTCTGAAAAACACCCGCGTCAGTCTCATAATCTGAAGGTCGTGAGTTCGATCCTCACACGGGGCAGCAGGCTCCTCTTTTCCGAAGAGATTTTGTCAAAAACTTAGAACTTTCCCTTTCAGTTCTAACACGTTTCTGATAAGTAAGGATTTGTGAACCCAAATGACAGATGGGACACATGGGTTGCTGTTTCTCTTGACCCGTTTGCTGTATAAAGAGGCAGATGAGAGTGATTTGAGCTGTTTGACAGCTAAGCGCAAAATCTACCTGAAATACTTTTGTCTGAAAAACACCCGTCAGTAGCGAGCGCGTCAGTCTCATATTCTGAAGTTCGTGAGTTCGATCCTCACACGGGGAAGCGGTCTCCTCTTTTCTGAAGAGATTCTGTCACCAAATTAGAACTTTCCCTTTCAGATTTAAAATGTTTCTGATAAGTAAGAATTTGCGAACCCAAATGACAGACAGGACACATGGGTTGTTGATTCTCTTGACACGTTTGCTGTAAAAGGGGCTAGTTGAGATTGATTTGAGCTATGAAACCAAATTAAATCTTGTGCCAAAGTTCATCACAACGAACGGACCAAAAGATGGCGTTCAGAATTTTCGACAGCTTAACGCAAATTCTACCTGAAATACTTTTGTCTGAAAAACACCTTTGTCTTTGAATGTTGGTGGCAGTACAGAAAAGTACATTCCCATACCGGGAGTTGAACCCGGGCCGCCTGGGTGAGAACCAGGAATCCTAACCGCTAGACCATATGGGAAAAGATGTGCTGTCTTATCAGTGACAATCTGAAAAAAAATAAGTTTTCTACTTGGCACAAGCAACTTCTGCAGTTCTATTTGCGCAGCTTGCCTCGTTAACACAGTTGTAAGCAAATCAGTCTCATAAGCTGAAAGATGAACGTTCGATTCTTAGACGGGGTACTGGTCCCTCGTTTTCTCAATCGATTCTGTCTCCATCTTGGCTACAGGGCCACAGATTTTTCCGATTCAGTACCAAAACATAACCAATTTAGTTCCTAAACTGTTTCCACGTACAAGGCACGGGGCAGCTTTTGAATGTGTGTACTAGTTCCAAAGGAGTGTCACTCCCATAGCAGGAAGTAAACCAGTCGACCAGGGATACTAGGTCCTATCCACTTTTCCACGTGGGACAAGTTATACACTAAGCAGCAAGATAAATTAAAAAAAAAAAAAAGAAGTTTTTGCTTTGATTAAATAGCTTTTACATCACAAAAGAAAAAAGTTGCCACATGAGCATGGTACTTAGCACGTCAGTTGGTAATCTGAAGTTCATGAGGTTTTTTCCTCACACGTGGAACTATTCTCCCCCCTTTTCTTGGGATATTGTGTCACCCACTCAGAACTTTCTCACTGAAACGTTTCCGATTCGAAAGGAAACAGGAGCCTTAGTGACAGACAGAACACATGGATTGTTGCGTCCCTTGACGCTTTGGAGTAATAAGGTGTAGTTGAGAATGGTTTAAGCTATGAAACAAAATGAAATCTTGTGCTAAAGGTCAGTAAGAGCCACAAATACCCTGATGTTCAGCATTTTTGACTGCAAAGTACAAAATCTACCTGAAATATTATTGTCTGGAAAATACATTTCTGTCTTTGATTGTTGGCAGTAGTACAGTAAAAGGTGCGTTCCCATACCGGGAGTCGAACCCGGGCCGCCTGGGTGAAAACCAGGAATCCTAACCGCTAGACCATATGGGAAAGGATAGCTACACACTGAGGTATCTATTGAAAAAAATCAGCTCGGGGGCTTGCACAAGAAACGTCTGCAGATTGGCACGTGCATCTTGCCTCGTTAGCGCAGTAGGTAGCGTGTCAGTCTCATAATCTGAAGGTCGTGAGTTCGATCCTCACACGGGGCAGCGGGCTCCTCTTTTCCGAAGAGATTTTGTCAAAAACTTAGAACTTTCCCGTTCAGTTCTAACATGTTTCTGATAAGTAAGGATTTGTGAACCCAAATGACACATGGGTTGCTGGTTCTCTTGACTCGTTTGCTGTATAAAGAGGCAGATGAGAGTGATTTGAGCTATGAAAAAAAATTAAATCTTGTGCCAAAGGTCGTCACAATGAATGTAACCAAAAGCTGGTGTTCAGAATGATTGACAGCTAAGCGCAAAATCTACCTGAAATGCTTTTGTCTGAAAAACACCCGCGTCAGTCTCATAATCTGAAGGTCGTGAGTTCGATCCTCACACGGGGCAGCAGGCTCCTCTTTTCCGAAGAGATTTTGTCAAAATCTTAGAACTTTCCCTTTCAGTTCTAACACGTTTCTGATAAGTAAGGATTTGTGAACCCAAATGACAGATGGGACACATGGGTTGCTGTTTCTCTTGACCCGTTTGCTGTATAAAGAGGCAGATGAGAGTGATTTGAGCTGTTTGACAGCTAAGCGCAAAATCTACCTGAAATACTTTTGTCTGAAAAACACCCGTCAGTAGCGAGCGCGTCAGTCTCATATTCTGAAGTTCGTGAGTTCGATCCTCACACGGGGAAGCGGTCTCCTCTTTTCTGAAGAGATTCTGTCACCAAATTAGAACTTTCCCTTTCAGATTTAAAATGTTTCTGATAAGTAAGAATTTGCGAACCCAAATGACAGACAGGACACATGGGTTGTTGATTCTCTTGACACGTTTGCTGTAAAAGGGGCTAGTTGAGATTGATTTGAGCTATGAAACCAAATTAAATCTTGTGCCAAAGTTCATCACAACGAACGGACCAAAAGATGGCGTTCAGAATTTTCGACAGCTTAACGCAAATTCTACCTGAAATACTTTTGTCTGAAAAACACCTTTGTCTTTGAATGTTGGTGGCAGTACAGAAAAGTACATTCCCATACCGGGAGTTGACCCCGGGCCGCCTGGGTGAGAACCAGGAATCCTAACCGCTAGACCATATGGGAAAAGATGTGCTGTCTTATCAGTGACAATCTGAAAAAAAATAAGTTTTCTACTTGGCACAAGCAACTTCTGCAGTTCTATTTGCGCAGCTTGCCTCGTTAACACAGTTGTAAGCAAATCAGTCTCATAAGCTGAAAGATGAACGTTCGATTCTTAGACGGGGTACTGGTCCCTCGTTTTCTCAATCGATTCTGTCTCCATCTTGGCTACAGGGCCACAGATTTTTCCGATTCAGTACCAAAACATAACCAATTTAGTTCCTAAACTGTTTCCACGTACAAGGCATGGGGCAGCTTTTGAATGTGTGTACTAGTTCCAAAGGAGTGTCACTCCCATAGCAGGAAGTAAACCAGTCGACCAGGGATACTAGGTCCTATCCACTTTTCCACGTGGGACAAGTTATACACTAAGCAGCAAGATAAATTAAAAAAAAAAAAAAGAAGTTTTTGCTTTGATTAAATAGCTTTTACATCACAAAAGAAAAAAGTTGCCACATGAGCATGGTACTTAGCACGTCAGTTGGTAATCTGAAGTTCATGAGGTTTTTTCCTCACACGTGGAACTATTCTCCCCCCTTTTCTTGGGATATTGTGTCACCCACTCAGAACTTTCTCACTGAAACGTTTCCGATTCGAAAGGAAACAGAAGCCTTAGTGACAGACAGAACACATGGATTGTTGCGTCCCTTGACGCTTTGGAGTAATAAGGTGTAGTTGAGAATGGTTTAAGCTATGAAACAAAATGAAATCTTGTGCTAAAGGTCAGTAAGAGCCACAAATACCCTGATGTTCAGCATTTTTGACTGCAAAGTACAAAATCTACCTGGAATATTATTGTCTGGAAAATACATTTCTGTCTTTGATTGTTGGCAGTAGTACAGTAAAAGGTGCGTTCCCATACCGGGAGTCGAACCCGGGCCGCCTGGGTGAAAACCAGGAATCCTTACCGCTAGACCATATGGGAATGGATAGCTACACACTGAGGTATCTATTGAAAAAAATCAGCTCGGGGGCTTGCACAAGAAACGTCTGCAGATTGGCACGTGCATCTTGCCTCGTTAGCGCAGTAGGTAGCGCGTCAGTCTCATAATCTGAAGGTCGTGAGTTCGATACTCACACGGGGCAGCGGGCTCCTCTTTTCCGAAGAGATTTTGTCAAAAACTTAGAACTTTCCCGTTCATTTCTAACACGTTTCTGATAAGTAAGGATTTGTGAACCCAAATGACACATGGGATGCTGGTTCTCTTGACCCGTTTGCTGTATAAAGAGGCAGATGAGAGTGATTTGAGCTATGAAAAAAAATTAAATCTTGTGCCAAAGGTCGTCACAATGAATGTAACCAAAAGCTGGTGTTCAGAATGATTGACAGCTAAGCGCAAAATCTACCTGAAATACTTTTGTCTGAAAAACACCCGCGTCAGTCTCATAATCTGAAGGTCGTGAGTTCGATCCTCACACGGGGCAGCAGGCTCCTCTTTTCCGAAGAGATTTTGTCAAAAACTTAGAACTTTCCCTTTCAGTTCTAACACGTTTCTGATAAGTAAGGATTTGTGAACCCAAATGACAGATGGGACACATGGGTTGCTGTTTCTCTTGACCCGTTTGCTGTATAAAGAGGCAGATGAGAGTGATTTGAGCTGTTTGACAGCTAAGCGCAAAATCTACCTGAAATACTTTTGTCTGAAAAACACCCGTCAGTAGCGAGCGCGTCAGTCTCATATTCTGAAGTTCGTGAGTTCGATCCTCACACGGGGAAGCGGTCTCCTCTTTTCTGAAGAGATTCTGTCACCAAATTAGAACTTTCCCTTTCAGATTTAAAATGTTTCTGATAAGTAAGAATTTGCGAACCCAAATGACAGACAGGACACATGGGTTGTTGATTCTCTTGACACGTTTGCTGTAAAAGGGGCTAGTTGAGATTGATTTGAGCTATGAAACCAAATTAAATCTTGTGCCAAAGTTCATCACAACGAACGGACCAAAAGATGGCGTTCAGAATTTTCGACAGCTTAACGCAAATTCTACCTGAAATACTTTTGTCTGAAAAACACCTTTGTCTTTGAATGTTGGTGGCAGTACAGAAAAGTACATTCCCATACCGGGAGTTGACCCCGGGCCGCCTGGGTGAGAACCAGGAATCCTAACCGCTAGACCATATGGGAAAAGATGTGCTGTCTTATCAGTGACAATCTGAAAAAAAATAAGTTTTCTACTTGGCACAAGCAACTTCTGCAGTTCTATTTGCGCAGCTTGCCTCGTTAACACAGTTGTAAGCAAATCAGTCTCATAAGCTGAAAGATGAACGTTCGATTCTTAGACGGGGTACTGGTCCCTCGTTTTCTCAATCGATTCTGTCTCCATCTTGGCTACAGGGCCACAGATTTTTCCGATTCAGTACCAAAACATAACCAATTTAGTTCCTAAACTGTTTCCACGTACAAGGCATGGGGCAGCTTTTGAATGTGTGTACTAGTTCCAAAGGAGTGTCACTCCCATAGCAGGAAGTAAACCAGTCGACCAGGGATACTAGGTCCTATCCACTTTTCCACGTGGGACAAGTTATACACTAAGCAGCAAGATAAATTAAAAAAAAAAAAAAAAAAAAAAGAAGTTTTTGCTTTGATTAAATAGCTTTTACATCACAAAAGAAAAAAGTTGCCACATGAGCATGGTACTTAGCACGTCAGTTGGTAATCTGAAGTTCATGAGGTTTTTTCCTCACACGTGGAACTATTCTCCCCCCTTTTCTTGGGATATTGTGTCACCCACTCAGAACTTTCTCACTGAAACGTTTCCGATTCGAAAGGAAACAGGAGCCTTAGTGACAGACAGAACACATGGATTGTTGCGTCCCTTGACGCTTTGGAGTAATAAGGTGTAGTTGAGAATGGTTTAAGCTATGAAACAAAATGAAATCTTGTGCTAAAGGTCAGTAAGAGCCACAAATACCCTGATGTTCAGCATTTTTGACTGCAAAGTACAAAATCTACCTGAAATATTATTGTCTGGAAAATACATTTCTGTCTTTGATTGTTGGCAGTAGTACAGTAAAAGGTGCGTTCCCATACCGGGAGTCGAACCCGGGCCGCCTGGGTGAAAACCAGGAATCCTAACCGCTAGACCATATGGGAAAGGATAGCTACACACTGAGGTATCTATTGAAAAAAATCAGCTCGGGGGCTTGCACAAGAAACGTCTGCAGATTGGCACGTGCATCTTGCCTCGTTAGCGCAGTAGGTAGCGTGTCAGTCTCATAATCTGAAGGTCGTGAGTTCGATCCTCACACGGGGCAGCGGGCTCCTCTTTTCCGAAGAGATTTTGTCAAAAACTTAGAACTTTCCCGTTCAGTTCTAACATGTTTCTGATAAGTAAGGATTTGTGAACCCAAATGACACATGGGTTGCTGGTTCTCTTGACTCGTTTGCTGTATAAAGAGGCAGATGAGAGTGATTTGAGCTATGAAAAAAAATTAAATCTTGTGCCAAAGGTCGTCACAATGAATGTAACCAAAAGCTGGTGTTCAGAATGATTGACAGCTAAGCGCAAAATCTACCTGAAATGCTTTTGTCTGAAAAACACCCGCGTCAGTCTCATAATCTGAAGGTCGTGAGTTCGATCCTCACACGGGGCAGCAGGCTCCTCTTTTCCGAAGAGATTTTGTCAAAATCTTAGAACTTTCCCTTTCAGTTCTAACACGTTTCTGATAAGTAAGGATTTGTGAACCCAAATGACAGATGGGACACATGGGTTGCTGTTTCTCTTGACCCGTTTGCTGTATAAAGAGGCAGATGAGAGTGATTTGAGCTGTTTGACAGCTAAGCGCAAAATCTACCTGAAATACTTTTGTCTGAAAAACACCCGTCAGTAGCGAGCGCGTCAGTCTCATATTCTGAAGTTCGTGAGTTCGATCCTCACACGGGGAAGCGGTCTCCTCTTTTCTGAAGAGATTCTGTCACCAAATTAGAACTTTCCCTTTCAGATTTAAAATGTTTCTGATAAGTAAGAATTTGCGAACCCAAATGACAGACAGGACACATGGGTTGTTGATTCTCTTGACACGTTTGCTGTAAAAGGGGCTAGTTGAGATTGATTTGAGCTATGAAACCAAATTAAATCTTGTGCCAAAGTTCATCACAACGAACGGACCAAAAGATGGCGTTCAGAATTTTCGACAGCTTAACGCAAATTCTACCTGAAATACTTTTGTCTGAAAAACACCTTTGTCTTTGAATGTTGGTGGCAGTACAGAAAAGTACATTCCCATACCGGGAGTTGAACCCGGGCCGCCTGGGTGAGAACCAGGAATCCTAACCGCTAGACCATATGGGAAAAGATGTGCTGTCTTATCAGTGACAATCTGAAAAAAAATAAGTTTTCTACTTGGCACAAGCAACTTCTGCAGTTCTATTTGCGCAGCTTGCCTCGTTAACACAGTTGTAAGCAAATCAGTCTCATAAGCTGAAAGATGAACGTTCGATTCTTAGACGGGGTACTGGTCCCTCGTTTTCTCAATCGATTCTGTCTCCATCTTGGCTACAGGGCCACAGATTTTTCCGATTCAGTACCAAAACATAACCAATTTAGTTCCTAAACTGTTTCCACGTACAAGGCAAAAGCTGTCCCACTTTTGAATGTGTGTACTAGTTCCAAAGGAGTGTCACTCCCATAGCAGGAAGTAAACCAGTCGACCAGGGATACTAGGTCCTATCCACTTTTCCACGTGGGACAAGTTATACACTAAGCAGCAAGATAAATTAAAAAAAAAAAAAAGAAGTTTTTGCTTTGATTAAATAGCTTTTACATCACAAAAGAAAAAAGTTGCCACATGAGCATGGTACTTAGCACGTCAGTTGGTAATCTGAAGTTCATGAGGTTTTTTCCTCACACGTGGAACTATTCTCCCCCCTTTTCTTGGGATATTGTGTCACCCACTCAGAACTTTCTCACTGAAACGTTTCCGATTCGAAAGGAAACAGAAGCCTTAGTGACAGACAGAACACATGGATTGTTGCGTCCCTTGACGCTTTGGAGTAATAAGGTGTAGTTGAGAATGGTTTAAGCTATGAAACAAAATGAAATCTTGTGCTAAAGGTCAGTAAGAGCCACAAATACCCTGATGTTCAGCATTTTTGACTGCAAAGTACAAAATCTACCTGGAATATTATTGTCTGGAAAATACATTTCTGTCTTTGATTGTTGGCAGTAGTACAGTAAAAGGTGCGTTCCCATACCGGGAGTCGAACCCGGGCCGCCTGGGTGAAAACCAGGAATCCTTACCGCTAGACCATATGGGAATGGATAGCTACACACTGAGGTATCTATTGAAAAAAATCAGCTCGGGGGCTTGCACAAGAAACGTCTGCAGATTGGCACGTGCATCTTGCCTCGTTAGCGCAGTAGGTAGCGCGTCAGTCTCATAATCTGAAGGTCGTGAGTTCGATACTCACACGGGGCAGCGGGCTCCTCTTTTCCGAAGAGATTTTGTCAAAAACTTAGAACTTTCCCGTTCATTTCTAACACGTTTCTGATAAGTAAGGATTTGTGAACCCAAATGACACATGGGATGCTGGTTCTCTTGACCCGTTTGCTGTATAAAGAGGCAGATGAGAGTGATTTGAGCTATGAAAAAAAATTAAATCTTGTGCCAAAGGTCGTCACAATGAATGTAACCAAAAGCTGGTGTTCAGAATGATTGACAGCTAAGCGCAAAATCTACCTGAAATACTTTTGTCTGAAAAACACCCGCGTCAGTCTCATAATCTGAAGGTCGTGAGTTCGATCCTCACACGGGGCAGCAGGCTCCTCTTTTCCGAAGAGATTTTGTCAAAAACTTAGAACTTTCCCTTTCAGTTCTAACACGTTTCTGATAAGTAAGGATTTGTGAACCCAAATGACAGATGGGACACATGGGTTGCTGTTTCTCTTGACCCGTTTGCTGTATAAAGAGGCAGATGAGAGTGATTTGAGCTGTTTGACAGCTAAGCGCAAAATCTACCTGAAATACTTTTGTCTGAAAAACACCCGTCAGTAGCGAGCGCGTCAGTCTCATATTCTGAAGTTCGTGAGTTCGATCCTCACACGGGGAAGCGGTCTCCTCTTTTCTGAAGAGATTCTGTCACCAAATTAGAACTTTCCCTTTCAGATTTAAAATGTTTCTGATAAGTAAGAATTTGCGAACCCAAATGACAGACAGGACACATGGGTTGTTGATTCTCTTGACACGTTTGCTGTAAAAGGGGCTAGTTGAGATTGATTTGAGCTATGAAACCAAATTAAATCTTGTGCCAAAGTTCATCACAACGAACGGACCAAAAGATGGCATTCAGAATTTTCGACAGCTTAACGCAAATTCTACCTGAAATACTTTTGTCTGAAAAACACCTTTGTCTTTGAATGTTGGTGGCAGTACAGAAAAGTACATTCCCATACCGGGAGTTGAACCCGGGCCGCCTGGGTGAGAACCAGGAATCCTAACCGCTAGACCATATGGGAAAAGATGTGCTGTCTTATCAGTGACAATCTGAAAAAAAATAAGTTTTCTACTTGGCACAAGCAACTTCTGCAGTTCTATTTGCGCAGCTTGCCTCGTTAACACAGTTGTAAGCAAATCAGTCTCATAAGCTGAAAGATGAACGTTCGATTCTTAGACGGGGTACTGGTCCCTCGTTTTCTCAATCGATTCTGTCTCCATCTTGGCTACAGGGCCACAGATTTTTCCGATTCAGTACCAAAACATAACCAATTTAGTTCCTAAACTGTTTCCACGTACAAGGCACGGGGCAGCTTTTGAATGTGTGTACTAGTTCCAAAGGAGTGTCACTCCCATAGCAGGAAGTAAACCAGTCGACCAGGGATACTAGGTCCTATCCACTTTTCCACGTGGGACAAGTTATACACTAAGCAGCAAGATAAATTAAAAAAAAAAAAAAGAAGTTTTTGCTTTGATTAAATAGCTTTTACATCACAAAAGAAAAAAGTTGCCACATGAGCATGGTACTTAGCACGTCAGTTGGTAATCTGAAGTTCATGAGGTTTTTTCCTCACACGTGGAACTATTCTCCCCCCTTTTCTTGGGATATTGTGTCACCCACTCAGAACTTTCTCACTGAAACGTTTCCGATTCGAAAGGAAACAGGAGCCTTAGTGACAGACAGAACACATGGATTGTTGCGTCCCTTGACGCTTTGGAGTAATAAGGTGTAGTTGAGAATGGTTTAAGCTATGAAACAAAATGAAATCTTGTGCTAAAGGTCAGTAAGAGCCACAAATACCCTGATGTTCAGCATTTTTGACTGCAAAGTACAAAATCTACCTGAAATATTATTGTCTGGAAAATACATTTCTGTCTTTGATTGTTGGCAGTAGTACAGTAAAAGGTGCGTTCCCATACCGGGAGTCGAACCCGGGCCGCCTGGGTGAAAACCAGGAATCCTAACCGCTAGACCATATGGGAAAGGATAGCTACACACTGAGGTATCTATTGAAAAAAATCAGCTCGGGGGCTTGCACAAGAAACGTCTGCAGATTGGCACGTGCATCTTGCCTCGTTAGCGCAGTAGGTAGCGTGTCAGTCTCATAATCTGAAGGTCGTGAGTTCGATCCTCACACGGGGCAGCGGGCTCCTCTTTTCCGAAGATATTTTGTCAAAAACTTAGAACTTTCCCGTTCAGTTCTAACATGTTTCTGATAAGTAAGGATTTGTGAACCCAAATGACACATGGGTTGCTGGTTCTCTTGACTCGTTTGCTGTATAAAGAGGCAGATGAGAGTGATTTGAGCTATGAAAAAAAATTAAATCTTGTGCCAAAGGTCGTCACAATGAATGTAACCAAAAGCTGGTGTTCAGAATGATTGACAGCTAAGCGCAAAATCTACCTGAAATGCTTTTGTCTGAAAAACACCCGCGTCAGTCTCATAATCTGAAGGTCGTGAGTTCGATCCTCACACGGGGCAGCAGGCTCCTCTTTTCCGAAGAGATTTTGTCAAAATCTTAGAACTTTCCCTTTCAGTTCTAACACGTTTCTGATAAGTAAGGATTTGTGAACCCAAATGACAGATGGGACACATGGGTTGCTGTTTCTCTTGACCCGTTTGCTGTATAAAGAGGCAGATGAGAGTGATTTGAGCTGTTTGACAGCTAAGCGCAAAATCTACCTGAAATACTTTTGTCTGAAAAACACCCGTCAGTAGCGAGCGCGTCAGTCTCATATTCTGAAGTTCGTGAGTTCGATCCTCACACGGGGAAGCGGTCTCCTCTTTTCTGAAGAGATTCTGTCACCAAATTAGAACTTTCCCTTTCAGATTTAAAATGTTTCTGATAAGTAAGAATTTGCGAACCCAAATGACAGACAGGACACATGGGTTGTTGATTCTCTTGACACGTTTGCTGTAAAAGGGGCTAGTTGAGATTGATTTGAGCTATGAAACCAAATTAAATCTTGTGCCAAAGTTCATCACAACGAACGGACCAAAAGATGGCGTTCAGAATTTTCGACAGCTTAACGCAAATTCTACCTGAAATACTTTTGTCTGAAAAACACCTTTGTCTTTGAATGTTGGTGGCAGTACAGAAAAGTACATTCCCATACCGGGAGTTGAACCCGGGCCGCCTGGGTGAGAACCAGGAATCCTAACCGCTAGACCATATGGGAAAAGATGTGCTGTCTTATCAGTGACAATCTGAAAAAAAATAAGTTTTCTACTTGGCACAAGCAACTTCTGCAGTTCTATTTGCGCAGCTTGCCTCGTTAACACAGTTGTAAGCAAATCAGTCTCATAAGCTGAAAGATGAACGTTCGATTCTTAGACGGGGTACTGGTCCCTCGTTTTCTCAATCGATTCTGTCTCCATCTTGGCTACAGGGCCACAGATTTTTCCGATTCAGTACCAAAACATAACCAATTTAGTTCCTAAACTGTTTCCACGTACAAGGCATGGGGCAGCTTTTGAATGTGTGTACTAGTTCCAAAGGAGTGTCACTCCCATAGCAGGAAGTAAACCAGTCGACCAGGGATACTAGGTCCTATCCACTTTTCCACGTGGGACAAGTTATACACTAAGCAGCAAGATAAATTAAAAAAAAAAAAAAGAAGTTTTTGCTTTGATTAAATAGCTTTTACATCACAAAAGAAAAAAGTTGCCACATGAGCATGGTACTTAGCACGTCAGTTGGTAATCTGAAGTTCATGAGGTTTTTTCCTCACACGTGGAACTATTCTCCCCCCTTTTCTTGGGATATTGTGTCACCCACTCAGAACTTTCTCACTGAAACGTTTCCGATTCGAAAGGAAACAGAAGCCTTAGTGACAGACAGAACACATGGATTGTTGCGTCCCTTGACGCTTTGGAGTAATAAGGTGTAGTTGAGAATGGTTTAAGCTATGAAACAAAATGAAATCTTGTGCTAAAGGTCAGTAAGAGCCACAAATACCCTGATGTTCAGCATTTTTGACTGCAAAGTACAAAATCTACCTGGAATATTATTGTCTGGAAAATACATTTCTGTCTTTGATTGTTGGCAGTAGTACAGTAAAAGGTGCGTTCCCATACCGGGAGTCGAACCCGGGCCGCCTGGGTGAAAACCAGGAATCCTTACCGCTAGACCATATGGGAATGGATAGCTACACACTGAGGTATCTATTGAAAAAAATCAGCTCGGGGGCTTGCACAAGAAACGTCTGCAGATTGGCACGTGCATCTTGCCTCGTTAGCGCAGTAGGTAGCGCGTCAGTCTCATAATCTGAAGGTCGTGAGTTCGATACTCACACGGGGCAGCGGGCTCCTCTTTTCCGAAGAGATTTTGTCAAAAACTTAGAACTTTCCCGTTCAGTTCTAACACGTTTCTGATAAGTAAGGATTTGTGAACCCAAATGACACATGGGATGCTGGTTCTCTTGACCCGTTTGCTGTATAAAGAGGCAGATGAGAGTGATTTGAGCTATGAAAAAAAATTAAATCTTGTGCCAAAGGTCGTCACAATGAATGTAACCAAAAGCTGGTGTTCAGAATGATTGACAGCTAAGCGCAAAATCTACCTGAAATACTTTTGTCTGAAAAACACCCGCGTCAGTCTCATAATCTGAAGGTCGTGAGTTCGATCCTCACACGGGGCAGCAGGCTCCTCTTTTCCGAAGAGATTTTGTCAAAAACTTAGAACTTTCCCTTTCAGTTCTAACACGTTTCTGATAAGTAAGGATTTGTGAACCCAAATGACAGATGGGACACATGGGTTGCTGTTTCTCTTGACCCGTTTGCTGTATAAAGAGGCAGATGAGAGTGATTTGAGCTGTTTGACAGCTAAGCGCAAAATCTACCTGAAATACTTTTGTCTGAAAAACACCCGTCAGTAGCGAGCGCGTCAGTCTCATATTCTGAAGTTCGTGAGTTCGATCCTCACACGGGGAAGCGGTCTCCTCTTTTCTGAAGAGATTCTGTCACCAAATTAGAACTTTCCCTTTCAGATTTAAAATGTTTCTGATAAGTAAGAATTTGCGAACCCAAATGACAGACAGGACACATGGGTTGTTGATTCTCTTGACACGTTTGCTGTAAAAGGGGCTAGTTGAGATTGATTTGAGCTATGAAACCAAATTAAATCTTGTGCCAAAGTTCATCACAACGAACGGACCAAAAGATGGCGTTCAGAATTTTCGACAGCTTAACGCAAATTCTACCTGAAATACTTTTGTCTGAAAAACACCTTTGTCTTTGAATGTTGGTGGCAGTACAGAAAAGTACATTCCCATACCGGGAGTTGACCCCGGGCCGCCTGGGTGAGAACCAGGAATCCTAACCGCTAGACCATATGGGAAAAGATGTGCTGTCTTATCAGTGACAATCTGAAAAAAAATAAGTTTTCTACTTGGCACAAGCAACTTCTGCAGTTCTATTTGCGCAGCTTGCCTCGTTAACACAGTTGTAAGCAAATCAGTCTCATAAGCTGAAAGATGAACGTTCGATTCTTAGACGGGGTACTGGTCCCTCGTTTTCTCAATCGATTCTGTCTCCATCTTGGCTACAGGGCCACAGATTTTTCCGATTCAGTACCAAAACATAACCAATTTAGTTCCTAAACTGTTTCCACGTACAAGGCATGGGGCAGCTTTTGAATGTGTGTACTAGTTCCAAAGGAGTGTCACTCCCATAGCAGGAAGTAAACCAGTCGACCAGGGATACTAGGTCCTATCCACTTTTCCACGTGGGACAAGTTATACACTAAGCAGCAAGATAAATTAAAAAAAAAAAAAAAAAAAAAAGAAGTTTTTGCTTTGATTAAATAGCTTTTACATCACAAAAGAAAAAAGTTGCCACATGAGCATGGTACTTAGCACGTCAGTTGGTAATCTGAAGTTCATGAGGTTTTTTCCTCACACGTGGAACTATTCTCCCCCCTTTTCTTGGGATATTGTGTCACCCACTCAGAACTTTCTCACTGAAACGTTTCCGATTCGAAAGGAAACAGGAGCCTTAGTGACAGACAGAACACATGGATTGTTGCGTCCCTTGACGCTTTGGAGTAATAAGGTGTAGTTGAGAATGGTTTAAGCTATGAAACAAAATGAAATCTTGTGCTAAAGGTCAGTAAGAGCCACAAATACCCTGATGTTCAGCATTTTTGACTGCAAAGTACAAAATCTACCTGAAATATTATTGTCTGGAAAATACATTTCTGTCTTTGATTGTTGGCAGTTGTACAGTAAAAGGTGCGTTCCCATACCGGGAGTCGAACCCGGGCCGCCTGGGTGAAAACCAGGAATCCTAACCGCTAGACCATATGGGAAAGGATAGCTACACACTGAGGTATCTATTGAAAAAAATCAGCTCGGGGGCTTGCACAAGAAACGTCTGCAGATTGGCACGTGCATCTTGCCTCGTTAGCGCAGTAGGTAGCGTGTCAGTCTCATAATCTGAAGGTCGTGAGTTCGATCCTCACACGGGGCAGCGGGCTCCTCTTTTCCGAAGAGATTTTGTCAAAAACTTAGAACTTTCCCGTTCAGTTCTAACATGTTTCTGATAAGTAAGGATTTGTGAACCCAAATGACACATGGGTTGCTGGTTCTCTTGACTCGTTTGCTGTATAAAGAGGCAGATGAGAGTGATTTGAGCTATGAAAAAAAATTAAATCTTGTGCCAAAGGTCGTCACAATGAATGTAACCAAAAGCTGGTGTTCAGAATGATTGACAGCTAAGCGCAAAATCTACCTGAAATGCTTTTGTCTGAAAAACACCCGCGTCAGTCTCATAATCTGAAGGTCGTGAGTTCGATCCTCACACGGGGCAGCAGGCTCCTCTTTTCCGAAGAGATTTTGTCAAAATCTTAGAACTTTCCCTTTCAGTTCTAACACGTTTCTGATAAGTAAGGATTTGTGAACCCAAATGACAGATGGGACACATGGGTTGCTGTTTCTCTTGACCCGTTTGCTGTATAAAGAGGCAGATGAGAGTGATTTGAGCTGTTTGACAGCTAAGCGCAAAATCTACCTGAAATACTTTTGTCTGAAAAACACCCGTCAGTAGCGAGCGCGTCAGTCTCATATTCTGAAGTTCGTGAGTTCGATCCTCACACGGGGAAGCGGTCTCCTCTTTTCTGAAGAGATTCTGTCACCAAATTAGAACTTTCCCTTTCAGATTTAAAATGTTTCTGATAAGTAAGAATTTGCGAACCCAAATGACAGACAGGACACATGGGTTGTTGATTCTCTTGACACGTTTGCTGTAAAAGGGGCTAGTTGAGATTGATTTGAGCTATGAAACCAAATTAAATCTTGTGCCAAAGTTCATCACAACGAACGGACCAAAAGATGGCGTTCAGAATTTTCGACAGCTTAACGCAAATTCTACCTGAAATACTTTTGTCTGAAAAACACCTTTGTCTTTGAATGTTGGTGGCAGTACAGAAAAGTACATTCCCATACCGGGAGTTGAACCCGGGCCGCCTGGGTGAGAACCAGGAATCCTAACCGCTAGACCATATGGGAAAAGATGTGCTGTCTTATCAGTGACAATCTGAAAAAAAATAAGTTTTCTACTTGGCACAAGCAACTTCTGCAGTTCTATTTGCGCAGCTTGCCTCGTTAACACAGTTGTAAGCAAATCAGTCTCATAAGCTGAAAGATGAACGTTCGATTCTTAGACGGGGTACTGGTCCCTCGTTTTCTCAATCGATTCTGTCTCCATCTTGGCTACAGGGCCACAGATTTTTCCGATTCAGTACCAAAACATAACCAATTTAGTTCCTAAACTGTTTCCACGTACAAGGCATGGGGGAGCTTTTGAATGTGTGTACTATTTCCAAAGGAGTGTCACTCCCATAGCAGGAAGTAAACCAGTCGACCAGGGATACTAGGTCCTATCCACTTTTCCACGTGGGACAAGTTATACACTAAGCAGCAAGATAAATTAAAAAAAAAAAAAAGAAGTTTTTGCTTTGATTAAATAGCTTTTACATCACAAAAGAAAAAAGTTGCCACATGAGCATGGTACTTAGCACGTCAGTTGGTAATCTGAAGTTCATGAGGTTTTTTCCTCACACGTGGAACTATTCTCCCCCCTTTTCTTGGGATATTGTGTCACCCACTCAGAACTTTCTCACTGAAACGTTTCCGATTCGAAAGGAAACAGAAGCCTTAGTGACAGACAGAACACATGGATTGTTGCGTCCCTTGACGCTTTGGAGTAATAAGGTGTAGTTGAGAATGGTTTAAGCTATGAAACAAAATGAAATCTTGTGCTAAAGGTCAGTAAGAGCCACAAATACCCTGATGTTCAGCATTTTTGACTGCAAAGTACAAAATCTACCTGGAATATTATTGTCTGGAAAATACATTTCTGTCTTTGATTGTTGGCAGTAGTACAGTAAAAGGTGCGTTCCCATACCGGGAGTCGAACCCGGGCCGCCTGGGTGAAAACCAGGAATCCTTACCGCTAGACCATATGGGAATGGATAGCTACACACTGAGGTATCTATTGAAAAAAATCAGCTCGGGGGCTTGCACAAGAAACGTCTGCAGATTGGCACGTGCATCTTGCCTCGTTAGCGCAGTAGGTAGCGCGTCAGTCTCATAATCTGAAGGTCGTGAGTTCGATACTCACACGGGGCAGCGGGCTCCTCTTTTCCGAAGAGATTTTGTCAAAAACTTAGAACTTTCCCGTTCATTTCTAACACGTTTCTGATAAGTAAGGATTTGTGAACCCAAATGACACATGGGATGCTGGTTCTCTTGACCCGTTTGCTGTATAAAGAGGCAGATGAGAGTGATTTGAGCTATGAAAAAAAATTAAATCTTGTGCCAAAGGTCGTCACAATGAATGTAACCAAAAGCTGGTGTTCAGAATGATTGACAGCTAAGCGCAAAATCTACCTGAAATACTTTTGTCTGAAAAACACCCGCGTCAGTCTCATAATCTGAAGGTCGTGAGTTCGATCCTCACACGGGGCAGCAGGCTCCTCTTTTCCGAAGAGATTTTGTCAAAAACTTAGAACTTTCCCTTTCAGTTCTAACACGTTTCTGATAAGTAAGGATTTGTGAACCCAAATGACAGATGGGACACATGGGTTGCTGTTTCTCTTGACCCGTTTGCTGTATAAAGAGGCAGATGAGAGTGATTTGAGCTGTTTGACAGCTAAGCGCAAAATCTACCTGAAATACTTTTGTCTGAAAAACACCCGTCAGTAGCGAGCGCGTCAGTCTCATATTCTGAAGTTCGTGAGTTCGATCCTCACACGGGGAAGCGGTCTCCTCTTTTCTGAAGAGATTCTGTCACCAAATTAGAACTTTCCCTTTCAGATTTAAAATGTTTCTGATAAGTAAGAATTTGCGAACCCAAATGACAGACAGGACACATGGGTTGTTGATTCTCTTGACACGTTTGCTGTAAAAGGGGCTAGTTGAGATTGATTTGAGCTATGAAACCAAATTAAATCTTGTGCCAAAGTTCATCACAACGAACGGACCAAAAGATGGCGTTCAGAATTTTCGACAGCTTAACGCAAATTCTACCTGAAATACTTTTGTCTGAAAAACACCTTTGTCTTTGAATGTTGGTGGCAGTACAGAAAAGTACATTCCCATACCGGGAGTTGACCCCGGGCCGCCTGGGTGAGAACCAGGAATCCTAACCGCTAGACCATATGGGAAAAGATGTGCTGTCTTATCAGTGACAATCTGAAAAAAAATAAGTTTTCTACTTGGCACAAGCAACTTCTGCAGTTCTATTTGCGCAGCTTGCCTCGTTAACACAGTTGTAAGCAAATCAGTCTCATAAGCTGAAAGATGAACGTTCGATTCTTAGACGGGGTACTGGTCCCTCGTTTTCTCAATCGATTCTGTCTCCATCTTGGCTACAGGGCCACAGATTTTTCCGATTCAGTACCAAAACATAACCAATTTAGTTCCTAAACTGTTTCCACGTACAAGGCATGGGGCAGCTTTTGAATGTGTGTACTAGTTCCAAAGGAGTGTCACTCCCATAGCAGGAAGTAAACCAGTCGACCAGGGATACTAGGTCCTATCCACTTTTCCACGTGGGACAAGTTATACACTAAGCAGCAAGATAAATTAAAAAAAAAAAAAAAAAAAGAAGTTTTTGCTTTGATTAAATAGCTTTTACATCACAAAAGAAAAAAGTTGCCACATGAGCATGGTACTTAGCACGTCAGTTGGTAATCTGAAGTTCATGAGGTTTTTTCCTCACACGTGGAACTATTCTCCCCCCTTTTCTTGGGATATTGTGTCACCCACTCAGAACTTTCTCACTGAAACGTTTCCGATTCGAAAGGAAACAGGAGCCTTAGTGACAGACAGAACACATGGATTGTTGCGTCCCTTGACGCTTTGGAGTAATAAGGTGTAGTTGAGAATGGTTTAAGCTATGAAACAAAATGAAATCTTGTGCTAAAGGTCAGTAAGAGCCACAAATACCCTGATGTTCAGCATTTTTGACTGCAAAGTACAAAATCTACCTGAAATATTATTGTCTGGAAAATACATTTCTGTCTTTGATTGTTGGCAGTTGTACAGTAAAAGGTGCGTTCCCATACCGGGAGTCGAACCCGGGCCGCCTGGGTGAAAACCAGGAATCCTAACCGCTAGACCATATGGGAAAGGATAGCTACACACTGAGGTATCTATTGAAAAAAATCAGCTCGGGGGCTTGCACAAGAAACGTCTGCAGATTGGCACGTGCATCTTGCCTCGTTAGCGCAGTAGGTAGCGTGTCAGTCTCATAATCTGAAGGTCGTGAGTTCGATCCTCACACGGGGCAGCGGGCTCCTCTTTTCCGAAGAGATTTTGTCAAAAACGTAGAACTTTCCCGTTCAGTTCTAACATGTTTCTGATAAGTAAGGATTTGTGAACCCAAATGACACATGGGTTGCTGGTTCTCTTGACTCGTTTGCTGTATAAAGAGGCAGATGAGAGTGATTTGAGCTATGAAAAAAAATTAAATCTTGTGCCAAAGGTCGTCACAATGAATGTAACCAAAAGCTGGTGTTCAGAATGATTGACAGCTAAGCGCAAAATCTACCTGAAATGCTTTTGTCTGAAAAACACCCGCGTCAGTCTCATAATCTGAAGGTCGTGAGTTCGATCCTCACACGGGGCAGCAGGCTCCTCTTTTCCGAAGAGATTTTGTCAAAATCTTAGAACTTTCCCTTTCAGTTCTAACACGTTTCTGATAAGTAAGGATTTGTGAACCCAAATGACAGATGGGACACATGGGTTGCTGTTTCTCTTGACCCGTTTGCTGTATAAAGAGGCAGATGAGAGTGATTTGAGCTGTTTGACAGCTAAGCGCAAAATCTACCTGAAATACTTTTGTCTGAAAAACACCCGTCAGTAGCGAGCGCGTCAGTCTCATATTCTGAAGTTCGTGAGTTCGATCCTCACACGGGGAAGCGGTCTCCTCTTTTCTGAAGAGATTCTGTCACCAAATTAGAACTTTCCCTTTCAGATTTAAAATGTTTCTGATAAGTAAGAATTTGCGAACCCAAATGACAGACAGGACACATGGGTTGTTGATTCTCTTGACACGTTTGCTGTAAAAGGGGCTAGTTGAGATTGATTTGAGCTATGAAACCAAATTAAATCTTGTGCCAAAGTTCATCACAACGAACGGACCAAAAGATGGCGTTCAGAATTTTCGACAGCTTAACGCAAATTCTACCTGAAATACTTTTGTCTGAAAAACACCTTTGTCTTTGAATGTTGGTGGCAGTACAGAAAAGTACATTCCCATACCGGGAGTTGAACCCGGGCCGCCTGGGTGAGAACCAGGAATCCTAACCGCTAGACCATATGGGAAAAGATGTGCTGTCTTATCAGTGACAATCTGAAAAAAAATAAGTTTTCTACTTGGCACAAGCAACTTCTGCAGTTCTATTTGCGCAGCTTGCCTCGTTAACACAGTTGTAAGCAAATCAGTCTCATAAGCTGAAAGATGAACGTTCGATTCTTAGACGGGGTACTGGTCCCTCGTTTTCTCAATCGATTCTGTCTCCATCTTGGCTACAGGGCCACAGATTTTTCCGATTCAGTACCAAAACATAACCAATTTAGTTCCTAAACTGTTTCCACGTACAAGGCAAAAGCTGTCCCACTTTTGAATGTGTGTACTAGTTCCAAAGGAGTGTCACTCCCATAGCAGGAAGTAAACCAGTCGACCAGGGATACTAGGTCCTATCCACTTTTCCACGTGGGACAAGTTATACACTAAGCAGCAAGATAAATTAAAAAAAAAAAAAAGAAGTTTTTGCTTTGATTAAATAGCTTTTACATCACAAAAGAAAAAAGTTGCCACATGAGCATGGTACTTAGCACGTCAGTTGGTAATCTGAAGTTCATGAGGTTTTTTCCTCACACGTGGAACTATTCTCCCCCCTTTTCTTGGGATATTGTGTCACCCACTCAGAACTTTCTCACTGAAACGTTTCCGATTCGAAAGGAAACAGAAGCCTTAGTGACAGACAGAACACATGGATTGTTGCGTCCCTTGACGCTTTGGAGTAATAAGGTGTAGTTGAGAATGGTTTAAGCTATGAAACAAAATGAAATCTTGTGCTAAAGGTCAGTAAGAGCCACAAATACCCTGATGTTCAGCATTTTTGACTGCAAAGTACAAAATCTACCTGGAATATTATTGTCTGGAAAATACATTTCTGTCTTTGATTGTTGGCAGTAGTACAGTAAAAGGTGCGTTCCCATACCGGGAGTCGAACCCGGGCCGCCTGGGTGAAAACCAGGAATCCTTACCGCTAGACCATATGGGAATGGATAGCTACACACTGAGGTATCTATTGAAAAAAATCAGCTCGGGGGCTTGCACAAGAAACGTCTGCAGATTGGCACGTGCATCTTGCCTCGTTAGCGCAGTAGGTAGCGCGTCAGTCTCATAATCTGAAGGTCGTGAGTTCGATACTCACACGGGGCAGCGGGCTCCTCTTTTCCGAAGAGATTTTGTCAAAAACTTAGAACTTTCCCGTTCATTTCTAACACGTTTCTGATAAGTAAGGATTTGTGAACCCAAATGACACATGGGATGCTGGTTCTCTTGACCCGTTTGCTGTATAAAGAGGCAGATGAGAGTGATTTGAGCTATGAAAAAAAATTAAATCTTGTGCCAAAGGTCGTCACAATGAATGTAACCAAAAGCTGGTGTTCAGAATGATTGACAGCTAAGCGCAAAATCTACCTGAAATACTTTTGTCTGAAAAACACCCGCGTCAGTCTCATAATCTGAAGGTCGTGAGTTCGATCCTCACACGGGGCAGCAGGCTCCTCTTTTCCGAAGAGATTTTGTCAAAAACTTAGAACTTTCCCTTTCAGTTCTAACACGTTTCTGATAAGTAAGGATTTGTGAACCCAAATGACAGATGGGACACATGGGTTGCTGTTTCTCTTGACCCGTTTGCTGTATAAAGAGGCAGATGAGAGTGATTTGAGCTGTTTGACAGCTAAGCGCAAAATCTACCTGAAATACTTTTGTCTGAAAAACACCCGTCAGTAGCGAGCGCGTCAGTCTCATATTCTGAAGTTCGTGAGTTCGATCCTCACACGGGGAAGCGGTCTCCTCTTTTCTGAAGAGATTCTGTCACCAAATTAGAACTTTCCCTTTCAGATTTAAAATGTTTCTGATAAGTAAGAATTTGCGAACCCAAATGACAGACAGGACACATGGGTTGTTGATTCTCTTGACACGTTTGCTGTAAAAGGGGCTAGTTGAGATTGATTTGAGCTATGAAACCAAATTAAATCTTGTGCCAAAGTTCATCACAACGAACGGACCAAAAGATGGCGTTCAGAATTTTCGACAGCTTAACGCAAATTCTACCTGAAATACTTTTGTCTGAAAAACACCTTTGTCTTTGAATGTTGGTGGCAGTACAGAAAAGTACATTCCCATACCGGGAGTTGAACCCGGGCCGCCTGGGTGAGAACCAGGAATCCTAACCGCTAGACCATATGGGAAAAGATGTGCTGTCTTATCAGTGACAATCTGAAAAAAAATAAGTTTTCTACTTGGCACAAGCAACTTCTGCAGTTCTATTTGCGCAGCTTGCCTCGTTAACACAGTTGTAAGCAAATCAGTCTCATAAGCTGAAAGATGAACGTTCGATTCTTAGACGGGGTACTGGTCCCTCGTTTTCTCAATCGATTCTGTCTCCATCTTGGCTACAGGGCCACAGATTTTTCCGATTCAGTACCAAAACATAACCAATTTAGTTCCTAAACTGTTTCCACGTACAAGGCACGGGGCAGCTTTTGAATGTGTGTACTAGTTCCAAAGGAGTGTCACTCCCATAGCAGGAAGTAAACCAGTCGACCAGGGATACTAGGTCCTATCCACTTTTCCACGTGGGACAAGTTATACACTAAGCAGCAAGATAAATTAAAAAAAAAAAAAAGAAGTTTTTGCTTTGATTAAATAGCTTTTACATCACAAAAGAAAAAAGTTGCCACATGAGCATGGTACTTAGCACGTCAGTTGGTAATCTGAAGTTCATGAGGTTTTTTCCTCACACGTGGAACTATTCTCCCCCCTTTTCTTGGGATATTGTGTCACCCACTCAGAACTTTCTCACTGAAACGTTTCCGATTCGAAAGGAAACAGGAGCCTTAGTGACAGACAGAACACATGGATTGTTGCGTCCCTTGACGCTTTGGAGTAATAAGGTGTAGTTGAGAATGGTTTAAGCTATGAAACAAAATGAAATCTTGTGCTAAAGGTCAGTAAGAGCCACAAATACCCTGATGTTCAGCATTTTTGACTGCAAAGTACAAAATCTACCTGAAATATTATTGTCTGGAAAATACATTTCTGTCTTTGATTGTTGGCAGTAGTACAGTAAAAGGTGCGTTCCCATACCGGGAGTCGAACCCGGGCCGCCTGGGTGAAAACCAGGAATCCTAACCGCTAGACCATATGGGAAAGGATAGCTACACACTGAGGTATCTATTGAAAAAAATCAGCTCGGGGGCTTGCACAAGAAACGTCTGCAGATTGGCACGTGCATCTTGCCTCGTTAGCGCAGTAGGTAGCGTGTCAGTCTCATAATCTGAAGGTCGTGAGTTCGATCCTCACACGGGGCAGCGGGCTCCTCTTTTCCGAAGAGATTTTGTCAAAAACTTAGAACTTTCCCGTTCAGTTCTAACATGTTTCTGATAAGTAAGGATTTGTGAACCCAAATGACACATGGGTTGCTGGTTCTCTTGACTCGTTTGCTGTATAAAGAGGCAGATGAGAGTGATTTGAGCTATGAAAAAAAATTAAATCTTGTGCCAAAGGTCGTCACAATGAATGTAACCAAAAGCTGGTGTTCAGAATGATTGACAGCTAAGCGCAAAATCTACCTGAAATGCTTTTGTCTGAAAAACACCCGCGTCAGTCTCATAATCTGAAGGTCGTGAGTTCGATCCTCACACGGGGCAGCAGGCTCCTCTTTTCCGAAGAGATTTTGTCAAAATCTTAGAACTTTCCCTTTCAGTTCTAACACGTTTCTGATAAGTAAGGATTTGTGAACCCAAATGACAGATGGGACACATGGGTTGCTGTTTCTCTTGACCCGTTTGCTGTATAAAGAGGCAGATGAGAGTGATTTGAGCTGTTTGACAGCTAAGCGCAAAATCTACCTGAAATACTTTTGTCTGAAAAACACCCGTCAGTAGCGAGCGCGTCAGTCTCATATTCTGAAGTTCGTGAGTTCGATCCTCACACGGGGAAGCGGTCTCCTCTTTTCTGAAGAGATTCTGTCACCAAATTAGAACTTTCCCTTTCAGATTTAAAATGTTTCTGATAAGTAAGAATTTGCGAACCCAAATGACAGACAGGACACATGGGTTGTTGATTCTCTTGACACGTTTGCTGTAAAAGGGGCTAGTTGAGATTGATTTGAGCTATGAAACCAAATTAAATCTTGTGCCAAAGTTCATCACAACGAACGGACCAAAAGATGGCGTTCAGAATTTTCAACAGCTTAACGCAAATTCTACCTGAAATACTTTTGTCTGAAAAACACCTTTGTCTTTGAATGTTGGTGGCAGTACAGAAAAGTACATTCCCATACCGGGAGTTGAACCCGGGCCGCCTGGGTGAGAACCAGGAATCCTAACCGCTAGACCATATGGGAAAAGATGTGCTGTCTTATCAGTGACAATCTGAAAAAAAATAAGTTTTCTACTTGGCACAAGCAACTTCTGCAGTTCTATTTGCGCAGCTTGCCTCGTTAACACAGTTGTAAGCAAATCAGTCTCATAAGCTGAAAGATGAACGTTCGATTCTTAGACGGGGTACTGGTCCCTCGTTTTCTCAATCGATTCTGTCTCCATCTTGGCTACAGGGCCACAGATTTTTCCGATTCAGTACCAAAACATAACCAATTTAGTTCCTAAACTGTTTCCACGTACAAGGCATGGGGGAGCTTTTGAATGTGTGTACTAGTTCCAAAGGAGTGTCACTCCCATAGCAGGAAGTAAACCAGTCGACCAGGGATACTAGGTCCTATCCACTTTTCCACGTGGGACAAGTTATACACTAAGCAGCAAGATAAATTAAAAAAAAAAAAAAGAAGTTTTTGCTTTGATTAAATAGCTTTTACATCACAAAAGAAAAAAGTTGCCACATGAGCATGGTACTTAGCACGTCAGTTGGTAATCTGAAGTTCATGAGGTTTTTTCCTCACACGTGGAACTATTCTCCCCCCTTTTCTTGGGATATTGTGTCACCCACTCAGAACTTTCTCACTGAAACGTTTCCGATTCGAAAGGAAACAGAAGCCTTAGTGACAGACAGAACACATGGATTGTTGCGTCCCTTGACGCTTTGGAGTAATAAGGTGTAGTTGAGAATGGTTTAAGCTATGAAACAAAATGAAATCTTGTGCTAAAGGTCAGTAAGAGCCACAAATACCCTGATGTTCAGCATTTTTGACTGCAAAGTACAAAATCTACCTGGAATATTATTGTCTGGAAAATACATTTCTGTCTTTGATTGTTGGCAGTAGTACAGTAAAAGAGTCGAACCCGGGAGTCGAACCCGGGCCGCCTGGGTGAAAACCAGGAATCCTTACCGCTAGACCATATGGGAATGGATAGCTACACACTGAGGTATCTATTGAAAAAAATCAGCTCGGGGGCTTGCACAAGAAACGTCTGCAGATTGGCACGTGCATCTTGCCTCGTTAGCGCAGTAGGTAGCGCGTCAGTCTCATAATCTGAAGGTCGTGAGTTCGATACTCACACGGGGCAGCGGGCTCCTCTTTTCCGAAGAGATTTTGTCAAAAACTTAGAACTTTCCCGTTCATTTCTAACACGTTTCTGATAAGTAAGGATTTGTGAACCCAAATGACACATGGGATGCTGGTTCTCTTGACCCGTTTGCTGTATAAAGAGGCAGATGAGAGTGATTTGAGCTATGAAAAAAAATTAAATCTTGTGCCAAAGGTCGTCACAATGAATGTAACCAAAAGCTGGTGTTCAGAATGATTGACAGCTAAGCGCAAAATCTACCTGAAATACTTTTGTCTGAAAAACACCCGCGTCAGTCTCATAATCTGAAGGTCGTGAGTTCGATCCTCACACGGGGCAGCAGGCTCCTCTTTTCCGAAGAGATTTTGTCAAAAACTTAGAACTTTCCCTTTCAGTTCTAACACGTTTCTGATAAGTAAGGATTTGTGAACCCAAATGACAGATGGGACACATGGGTTGCTGTTTCTCTTGACCCGTTTGCTGTATAAAGAGGCAGATGAGAGTGATTTGAGCTGTTTGACAGCTAAGCGCAAAATCTACCTGAAATACTTTTGTCTGAAAAACACCCGTCAGTAGCGAGCGCGTCAGTCTCATATTCTGAAGTTCGTGAGTTCGATCCTCACACGGGGAAGCGGTCTCCTCTTTTCTGAAGAGATTCTGTCACCAAATTAGAACTTTCCCTTTCAGATTTAAAATGTTTCTGATAAGTAAGAATTTGCGAACCCAAATGACAGACAGGACACATGGGTTGTTGATTCTCTTGACACGTTTGCTGTAAAAGGGGCTAGTTGAGATTGATTTGAGCTATGAAACCAAATTAAATCTTGTGCCAAAGTTCATCACAACGAACGGACCAAAAGATGGCGTTCAGAATTTTCGACAGCTTAACGCAAATTCTACCTGAAATACTTTTGTCTGAAAAACACCTTTGTCTTTGAATGTTGGTGGCAGTACAGAAAAGTACATTCCCATACCGGGAGTTGACCCCGGGCCGCCTGGGTGAGAACCAGGAATCCTAACCGCTAGACCATATGGGAAAAGATGTGCTGTCTTATCAGTGACAATCTGAAAAAAAATAAGTTTTCTACTTGGCACAAGCAACTTCTGCAGTTCTATTTGCGCAGCTTGCCTCGTTAACACAGTTGTAAGCAAATCAGTCTCATAAGCTGAAAGATGAACGTTCGATTCTTAGACGGGGTACTGGTCCCTCGTTTTCTCAATCGATTCTGTCTCCATCTTGGCTACAGGGCCACAGATTTTTCCGATTCAGTACCAAAACATAACCAATTTAGTTCCTAAACTGTTTCCACGTACAAGGCATGGGGCAGCTTTTGAATGTGTGTACTAGTTCCAAAGGAGTGTCACTCCCATAGCAGGAAGTAAACCAGTCGACCAGGGATACTAGGTCCTATCCACTTTTCCACGTGGGACAAGTTATACACTAAGCAGCAAGATAAATTAAAAAAAAAAAAAAAAAAAGAAGTTTTTGCTTTGATTAAATAGCTTTTACATCACAAAAGAAAAAAGTTGCCACATGAGCATGGTACTTAGCACGTCAGTTGGTAATCTGAAGTTCATGAGGTTTTTTCCTCACACGTGGAACTATTCTCCCCCCTTTTCTTGGGATATTGTGTCACCCACTCAGAACTTTCTCACTGAAACGTTTCCGATTCGAAAGGAAACAGGAGCCTTAGTGACAGACAGAACACATGGATTGTTGCGTCCCTTGACGCTTTGGAGTAATAAGGTGTAGTTGAGAATGGTTTAAGCTATGAAACAAAATGAAATCTTGTGCTAAAGGTCAGTAAGAGCCACAAATACCCTGATGTTCAGCATTTTTGACTGCAAAGTACAAAATCTACCTGAAATATTATTGTCTGGAAAATACATTTCTGTCTTTGATTGTTGGCAGTAGTACAGTAAAAGGTGCGTTCCCATACCGGGAGTCGAACCCGGGCCGCCTGGGTGAAAACCAGGAATCCTAACCGCTAGACCATATGGGAAAGGATAGCTACACACTGAGGTATCTATTGAAAAAAATCAGCTCGGGGGCTTGCACAAGAAACGTCTGCAGATTGGCACGTGCATCTTGCCTCGTTAGCGCAGTAGGTAGCGTGTCAGTCTCATAATCTGAAGGTCGTGAGTTCGATCCTCACACGGGGCAGCGGGCTCCTCTTTTCCGAAGAGATTTTGTCAAAAACTTAGAACTTTCCCGTTCAGTTCTAACATGTTTCTGATAAGTAAGGATTTGTGAACCCAAATGACACATGGGTTGCTGGTTCTCTTGACTCGTTTGCTGTATAAAGAGGCAGATGAGAGTGATTTGAGCTATGAAAAAAAATTAAATCTTGTGCCAAAGGTCGTCACAATGAATGTAACCAAAAGCTGGTGTTCAGAATGATTGACAGCTAAGCGCAAAATCTACCTGAAATGCTTTTGTCTGAAAAACACCCGCGTCAGTCTCATAATCTGAAGGTCGTGAGTTCGATCCTCACACGGGGCAGCAGGCTCCTCTTTTCCGAAGAGATTTTGTCAAAATCTTAGAACTTTCCCTTTCAGTTCTAACACGTTTCTGATAAGTAAGGATTTGTGAACCCAAATGACAGATGGGACACATGGGTTGCTGTTTCTCTTGACCCGTTTGCTGTATAAAGAGGCAGATGAGAGTGATTTGAGCTGTTTGACAGCTAAGCGCAAAATCTACCTGAAATACTTTTGTCTGAAAAACACCCGTCAGTAGCGAGCGCGTCAGTCTCATATTCTGAAGTTCGTGAGTTCGATCCTCACACGGGGAAGCGGTCTCCTCTTTTCTGAAGAGATTCTGTCACCAAATTAGAACTTTCCCTTTCAGATTTAAAATGTTTCTGATAAGTAAGAATTTGCGAACCCAAATGACAGACAGGACACATGGGTTGTTGATTCTCTTGACACGTTTGCTGTAAAAGGGGCTAGTTGAGATTGATTTGAGCTATGAAACCAAATTAAATCTTGTGCCAAAGTTCATCACAACGAACGGACCAAAAGATGGCGTTCAGAATTTTCGACAGCTTAACGCAAATTCTACCTGAAATACTTTTGTCTGAAAAACACCTTTGTCTTTGAATGTTGGTGGCAGTACAGAAAAGTACATTCCCATACCGGGAGTTGAACCCGGGCCGCCTGGGTGAGAACCAGGAATCCTAACCGCTAGACCATATGGGAAAAGATGTGCTGTCTTATCAGTGACAATCTGAAAAAAAATAAGTTTTCTACTTGGCACAAGCAACTTCTGCAGTTCTATTTGCGCAGCTTGCCTCGTTAACACAGTTGTAAGCAAATCAGTCTCATAAGCTGAAAGATGAACGTTCGATTCTTAGACGGGGTACTGGTCCCTCGTTTTCTCAATCGATTCTGTCTCCATCTTGGCTACAGGGCCACAGATTTTTCCGATTCAGTACCAAAACATAACCAATTTAGTTCCTAAACTGTTTCCACGTACAAGGCATGGGGGAGCTTTTGAATGTGTGTACTAGTTCCAAAGGAGTGTCACTCCCATAGCAGGAAGTAAACCAGTCGACCAGGGATACTAGGTCCTATCCACTTTTCCACGTGGGACAAGTTATACACTAAGCAGCAAGATAAATTAAAAAAAAAAAAAAGAAGTTTTTGCTTTGATTAAATAGCTTTTACATCACAAAAGAAAAAAGTTGCCACATGAGCATGGTACTTAGCACGTCAGTTGGTAATCTGAAGTTCATGAGGTTTTTTCCTCACACGTGGAACTATTCTCCCCCCTTTTCTTGGGATATTGTGTCACCCACTCAGAACTTTCTCACTGAAACGTTTCCGATTCGAAAGGAAACAGAAGCCTTAGTGACAGACAGAACACATGGATTGTTGCGTCCCTTGACGCTTTGGAGTAATAAGGTGTAGTTGAGAATGGTTTAAGCTATGAAACAAAATGAAATCTTGTGCTAAAGGTCAGTAAGAGCCACAAATACCCTGATGTTCAGCATTTTTGACTGCAAAGTACAAAATCTACCTGGAATATTATTGTCTGGAAAATACATTTCTGTCTTTGATTGTTGGCAGTAGTACAGTAAAAGGTGCGTTCCCATACCAGGAGTCGAACCCGGGCCGCCTGGGTGAAAACCAGGAATCCTTACCGCTAGACCATATGGGAATGGATAGCTACACACTGAGGTATCTATTGAAAAAAATCAGCTCGGGGGCTTGCACAAGAAACGTCTGCAGATTGGCACGTGCATCTTGCCTCGTTAGCGCAGTAGGTAGCGCGTCAGTCTCATAATCTGAAGGTCGTGAGTTCGATACTCACACGGGGCAGCGGGCTCCTCTTTTCCGAAGAGATTTTGTCAAAAACTTAGAACTTTCCCGTTCATTTCTAACACGTTTCTGATAAGTAAGGATTTGTGAACCCAAATGACACATGGGATGCTGGTTCTCTTGACCCGTTTGCTGTATAAAGAGGCAGATGAGAGTGATTTGAGCTATGAAAAAAAATTAAATCTTGTGCCAAAGGTCGTCACAATGAATGTAACCAAAAGCTGGTGTTCAGAATGATTGACAGCTAAGCGCAAAATCTACCTGAAATGCTTTTGTCTGAAAAACACCCGCGTCAGTCTCATAATCTGAAGGTCGTGAGTTCGATCCTCACACGGGGCAGCAGGCTCCTCTTTTCCGAAGAGATTTTGTCAAAATCTTAGAACTTTCCCTTTCAGTTCTAACACGTTTCTGATAAGTAAGGATTTGTGAACCCAAATGACAGATGGGACACATGGGTTGCTGTTTCTCTTGACCCGTTTGCTGTATAAAGAGGCAGATGAGAGTGATTTGAGCTGTTTGACAGCTAAGCGCAAAATCTACCTGAAATACTTTTGTCTGAAAAACACCCGTCAGTAGCGAGCGCGTCAGTCTCATATTCTGAAGTTCGTGAGTTCGATCCTCACACGGGGAAGCGGTCTCCTCTTTTCTGAAGAGATTCTGTCACCAAATTAGAACTTTCCCTTTCAGATTTAAAATGTTTCTGATAAGTAAGAATTTGCGAACCCAAATGACAGACAGGACACATGGGTTGTTGATTCTCTTGACACGTTTGCTGTAAAAGGGGCTAGTTGAGATTGATTTGAGCTATGAAACCAAATTAAATCTTGTGCCAAAGTTCATCACAACGAACGGACCAAAAGATGGCGTTCAGAATTTTCGACAGCTTAACGCAAATTCTACCTGAAATACTTTTGTCTGAAAAACACCTTTGTCTTTGAATGTTGGTGGCAGTACAGAAAAGTACATTCCCATACCGGGAGTTGACCCCGGGCCGCCTGGGTGAGAACCAGGAATCCTAACCGCTAGACCATATGGGAAAAGATGTGCTGTCTTATCAGTGACAATCTGAAAAAAAATAAGTTTTCTACTTGGCACAAGCAACTTCTGCAGTTCTATTTGCGCAGCTTGCCTCGTTAACACAGTTGTAAGCAAATCAGTCTCATAAGCTGAAAGATGAACGTTCGATTCTTAGACGGGGTACTGGTCCCTCGTTTTCTCAATCGATTCTGTCTCCATCTTGGCTACAGGGCCACAGATTTTTCCGATTCAGTACCAAAACATAACCAATTTAGTTCCTAAACTGTTTCCACGTACAAGGCATGGGGCAGCTTTTGAATGTGTGTACTAGTTCCAAAGGAGTGTCACTCCCATAGCAGGAAGTAAACCAGTCGACCAGGGATACTAGGTCCTATCCACTTTTCCACGTGGGACAAGTTATACACTAAGCAGCAAGATAAATTAAAAAAAAAAAAAAGAAGTTTTTGCTTTGATTAAATAGCTTTTACATCACAAAAGAAAAAAGTTGCCACATGAGCATGGTACTTAGCACGTCAGTTGGTAATCTGAAGTTCATGAGGTTTTTTCCTCACACGTGGAACTATTCTCCCCCCTTTTCTTGGGATATTGTGTCACCCACTCAGAACTTTCTCACTGAAACGTTTCCGATTCGAAAGGAAACAGGAGCCTTAGTGACAGACAGAACACATGGATTGTTGCGTCCCTTGACGCTTTGGAGTAATAAGGTGTAGTTGAGAATGGTTTAAGCTATGAAACAAAATGAAATCTTGTGCTAAAGGTCAGTAAGAGCCACAAATACCCTGATGTTCAGCATTTTTGACTGCAAAGTACAAAATCTACCTGAAATATTATTGTCTGGAAAATACATTTCTGTCTTTGATTGTTGGCAGTAGTACAGTAAAAGGTGCGTTCCCATACCGGGAGTCGAACCCGGGCCGCCTGGGTGAAAACCAGGAATCCTAACCGCTAGACCATATGGGAAAGGATAGCTACACACTGAGGTATCTATTGAAAAAAATCAGCTCGGGGGCTTGCACAAGAAACGTCTGCAGATTGGCACGTGCATCTTGCCTCGTTAGCGCAGTAGGTAGCGCGTCAGTCTCATAATCTGAAGGTCGTGAGTTCGATACTCACACGGGGCAGCGGGCTCCTC
The DNA here is from genome assembly GCF_039654945.1 of Dendrobates tinctorius. NCBI lineage: Eukaryota > Metazoa > Chordata > Amphibia > Anura > Dendrobatidae > Dendrobates > Dendrobates tinctorius. Next base: position 11,896,900 of record NW_027361939.1, on the reverse strand, counting down.
TTTTCCGAAGAGATTTTGTCAAAAACTTAGAACTTTCCCGTTCATTTCTAACACGTTTCTGATAAGTAAGGATTTGTGAACCCAAATGACACATGGGATGCTGGTTCTCTTGACCCGTTTGCTGTATAAAGAGGCAGATGAGAGTGATTTGAGCTATGAAAAAAAATTAAATCTTGTGCCAAAGGTCGTCACAATGAATGTAACCAAAAGCTGGTGTTCAGAATGATTGACAGCTAAGCGCAAAATCTACCTGAAATACTTTTGTCTGAAAAACACCCGCGTCAGTCTCATAATCTGAAGGTCGTGAGTTCGATCCTCACACGGGGCAGCAGGCTCCTCTTTTCCGAAGAGATTTTGTCAAAAACTTAGAACTTTCCCTTTCAGTTCTAACACGTTTCTGATAAGTAAGGATTTGTGAACCCAAATGACAGATGGGACACATGGGTTGCTGTTTCTCTTGACCCGTTTGCTGTATAAAGAGGCAGATGAGAGTGATTTGAGCTGTTTGACAGCTAAGCGCAAAATCTACCTGAAATACTTTTGTCTGAAAAACACCCGTCAGTAGCGAGCGCGTCAGTCTCATATTCTGAAGTTCGTGAGTTCGATCCTCACACGGGGAAGCGGTCTCCTCTTTTCTGAAGAGATTCTGTCACCAAATTAGAACTTTCCCTTTCAGATTTAAAATGTTTCTGATAAGTAAGAATTTGCGAACCCAAATGACAGACAGGACACATGGGTTGTTGATTCTCTTGACACGTTTGCTGTAAAAGGGGCTAGTTGAGATTGATTTGAGCTATGAAACCAAATTAAATCTTGTGCCAAAGTTCATCACAACGAACGGACCAAAAGATGGCGTTCAGAATTTTCGACAGCTTAACGCAAATTCTACCTGAAATACTTTTGTCTGAAAAACACCTTTGTCTTTGAATGTTGGTGGCAGTACAGAAAAGTACATTCCCATACCGGGAGTTGACCCCGGCCCGCCTGGGTGAGAACCAGGAATCCTAACCGCTAGACCATATGGGAAAAGATGTGCTGTCTTATCAGTGACAATCTGAAAAAAAATAAGTTTTCTACTTGGCACAAGCAACTTCTGCAGTTCTATTTGCGCAGCTTGCCTCGTTAACACAGTTGTAAGCAAATCAGTCTCATAAGCTGAAAGATGAACGTTCGATTCTTAGACGGGGTACTGGTCCCTCGTTTTCTCAATCGATTCTGTCTCCATCTTGGCTACAGGGCCACAGATTTTTCCGATTCAGTACCAAAACATAACCAATTTAGTTCCTAAACTGTTTCCACGTACAAGGCATGGGGCAGCTTTTGAATGTGTGTACTAGTTCCAAAGGAGTGTCACTCCCATAGCAGGAAGTAAACCAGTCGACCAGGGATACTAGGTCCTATCCACTTTTCCACGTGGGACAAGTTATACACTAAGCAGCAAGATAAATTAAAAAAAAAAAAAAAAAAAGAAGTTTTTGCTTTGATTAAATAGCTTTTACATCACAAAAGAAAAAAGTTGCCACATGAGCATGGTACTTAGCACGTCAGTTGGTAATCTGAAGTTCATGAGGTTTTTTCCTCACACGTGGAACTATTCTCCCCCCTTTTCTTGGGATATTGTGTCACCCACTCAGAACTTTCTCACTGAAACGTTTCCGATTCGAAAGGAAACAGGAGCCTTAGTGACAGACAGAACACATGGATTGTTGCGTCCCTTGACGCTTTGGAGTAATAAGGTGTAGTTGAGAATGGTTTAAGCTATGAAACAAAATGAAATCTTGTGCTAAAGGTCAGTAAGAGCCACAAATACCCTGATGTTCAGCATTTTTGACTGCAAAGTACAAAATCTACCTGAAATATTATTGTCTGGAAAATACATTTCTGTCTTTGATTGTTGGCAGTAGTACAGTAAAAGGTGCGTTCCCATACCGGGAGTCGAACCCGGGCCGCCTGGGTGAAAACCAGGAATCCTAACCGCTAGACCATATGGGAAAGGATAGCTACACACTGAGGTATCTATTGAAAAAAATCAGCTCGGGGGCTTGCACAAGAAACGTCTGCAGATTGGCACGTGCATCTTGCCTCGTTAGCGCAGTAGGTAGCGTGTCAGTCTCATAATCTGAAGGTCGTGAGTTCGATCCTCACACGGGGCAGCGGGCTCCTCTTTTCCGAAGAGATTTTGTCAAAAACTTAGAACTTTCCCGTTCAGTTCTAACATGTTTCTGATAAGTAAGGATTTGTGAACCCAAATGACACATGGGTTGCTGGTTCTCTTGACTCGTTTGCTGTATAAAGAGGCAGATGAGAGTGATTTGAGCTATGAAAAAAAATTAAATCTTGTGCCAAAGGTCGTCACAATGAATGTAACCAAAAGCTGGTGTTCAGAATGATTGACAGCTAAGCGCAAAATCTACCTGAAATGCTTTTGTCTGAAAAACACCCGCGTCAGTCTCATAATCTGAAGGTCGTGAGTTCGATCCTCACACGGGGCAGCAGGCTCCTCTTTTCCGAAGAGATTTTGTCAAAATCTTAGAACTTTCCCTTTCAGTTCTAACACGTTTCTGATAAGTAAGGATTTGTGAACCCAAATGACAGATGGGACACATGGGTTGCTGTTTCTCTTGACCCGTTTGCTGTATAAAGAGGCAGATGAGAGTGATTTGAGCTGTTTGACAGCTAAGCGCAAAATCTACCTGAAATACTTTTGTCTGAAAAACACCCGTCAGTAGCGAGCGCGTCAGTCTCATATTCTGAAGTTCGTGAGTTCGATCCTCACACGGGGAAGCGGTCTCCTCTTTTCTGAAGAGATTCTGTCACCAAATTAGAACTTTCCCTTTCAGATTTAAAATGTTTCTGATAAGTAAGAATTTGCGAACCCAAATGACAGACAGGACACATGGGTTGTTGATTCTCTTGACACGTTTGCTGTAAAAGGGGCTAGTTGAGATTGATTTGAGCTATGAAACCAAATTAAATCTTGTGCCAAAGTTCATCACAACGAACGGACCAAAAGATGGCGTTCAGAATTTTCGACAGCTTAACGCAAATTCTACCTGAAATACTTTTGTCTGAAAAACACCTTTGTCTTTGAATGTTGGTGGCAGTACAGAAAAGTACATTCCCATACCGGGAGTTGAACCCGGGCCGCCTGGGTGAGAACCAGGAATCCTAACCGCTAGACCATATGGGAAAAGATGTGCTGTCTTATCAGTGACAATCTGAAAAAAAATAAGTTTTCTACTTGGCACAAGCAACTTCTGCAGTTCTATTTGCGCAGCTTGCCTCGTTAACACAGTTGTAAGCAAATCAGTCTCATAAGCTGAAAGATGAACGTTCGATTCTTAGACGGGGTACTGGTCCCTCGTTTTCTCAATCGATTCTGTCTCCATCTTGGCTACAGGGCCACAGATTTTTCCGATTCAGTACCAAAACATAACCAATTTAGTTCCTAAACTGTTTCCACGTACAAGGCATGGGGCAGCTTTTGAATGTGTGTACTAGTTCCAAAGGAGTGTCACTCCCATAGCAGGAAGTAAACCAGTCGACCAGGGATACTAGGTCCTATCCACTTTTCCACGTGGGACAAGTTATACACTAAGCAGCAAGATAAATTTAAAAAAAAAAAAAGAAGTTTTTGCTTTGATTAAATAGCTTTTACATCACAAAAGAAAAAAGTTGCCACATGAGCATGGTACTTAGCACGTCAGTTGGTAATCTGAAGTTCATGAGGTTTTTTCCTCACACGTGGAACTATTCTCCCCCCTTTTCTTGGGATATTGTGTCACCCACTCAGAACTTTCTCACTGAAACGTTTCCGATTCGAAAGGAAACAGAAGCCTTAGTGACAGACAGAACACATGGATTGTTGCGTCCCTTGACGCTTTGGAGTAATAAGGTGTAGTTGAGAATGGTTTAAGCTATGAAACAAAATGAAATCTTGTGCTAAAGGTCAGTAAGAGCCACAAATACCCTGATGTTCAGCATTTTTGACTGCAAAGTACAAAATCTACCTGGAATATTATTGTCTGGAAAATACATTTCTGTCTTTGATTGTTGGCAGTAGTACAGTAAAGGGTGCGTTCCCATACCGGGAGTCGAACCCGGGCCGCCTGGGTGAAAACCAGGAATCCTTACCGCTAGACCATATGGGAATGGATAGCTACACACTGAGGTATCTATTGAAAAAAATCAGCTCGGGGGCTTGCACAAGAAACGTCTGCAGATTGCCACGTGCATCTTGCCTCGTTAGCGCAGTAGGTAGCGCGTCAGTCTCATAATCTGAAGGTCGTGAGTTCGATACTCACACGGGGCAGCGGGCTCCTCTTTTCCGAAGAGATTTTGTCAAAAACTTAGAACTTTCCCGTTCATTTCTAACACGTTTCTGATAAGTAAGGATTTGTGAACCCAAATGACACATGGGATGCTGGTTCTCTTGACCCGTTTGCTGTATAAAGAGGCAGATGAGAGTGATTTGAGCTATGAAAAAAAATTAAATCTTGTGCCAAAGGTCGTCACAATGAATGTAACCAAAAGCTGGTGTTCAGAATGATTGACAGCTAAGCGCAAAATCTACCTGAAATACTTTTGTCTGAAAAACACCCGCGTCAGTCTCATAATCTGAAGGTCGTGAGTTCGATCCTCACACGGGGCAGCAGGCTCCTCTTTTCCGAAGAGATTTTGTCAAAAACTTAGAACTTTCCCTTTCAGTTCTAACACGTTTCTGATAAGTAAGGATTTGTGAACCCAAATGACAGATGGGACACATGGGTTGCTGTTTCTCTTGACCCGTTTGCTGTATAAAGAGGCAGATGAGAGTGATTTGAGCTGTTTGACAGCTAAGCGCAAAATCTACCTGAAATACTTTTGTCTGAAAAACACCCGTCAGTAGCGAGCGCGTCAGTCTCATATTCTGAAGTTCGTGAGTTCGATCCTCACACGGGGAAGTGGTCTCCTCTTTTCTGAAGAGATTCTGTCACCAAATTAGAACTTTCCCTTTCAGATTTAAAATGTTTCTGATAAGTAAGAATTTGCGAACCCAAATGACAGACAGGACACATGGGTTGTTGATTCTCTTGACACGTTTGCTGTAAAAGGGGCTAGTTGAGATTGATTTGAGCTATGAAACCAAATTAAATCTTGTGCCAAAGTTCATCACAACGAACGGACCAAAAGATGGCGTTCAGAATTTTCGACAGCTTAACGCAAATTCTACCTGAAATACTTTTGTCTGAAAAACACCTTTGTCTTTGAATGTTGGTGGCAGTACAGAAAAGTACATTCCCATACCGGGAGTTGAACCCGGGCCGCCTGAGTGAGAACCAGGAATCCTAACCGCTAGACCATATGGGAAAAGATGTGCTGTCTTATCAGTGACAATCTGAAAAAAAATAAGTTTTCTACTTGGCACAAGCAACTTCTGCAGTTCTATTTGCGCAGCTTGCCTCGTTAACACAGTTGTAAGCAAATCAGTCTCATAAGCTGAAAGATGAACGTTCGATTCTTAGACGGGGTACTGGTCCCTCGTTTTCTCAATCGATTCTGTCTCCATCTTGGCTACAGGGCCACAGATTTTTCCGATTCAGTACCAAAACATAACCAATTTAGTTCCTAAACTGTTTCCACGTACAAGGCATGGGGCAGCTTTTGAATGTGTGTACTAGTTCCAAAGGAGTGTCACTCCCATAGCAGGAAGTAAACCAGTCGACCAGGGATACTAGGTCCTATCCACTTTTCCACGTGGGACAAGTTATACACTAAGCAGCAAGATAAATTAAAAAAAAAAAAAAGAAGTTTTTGCTTTGATTAAATAGCTTTTACATCACAAAAGAAAAAAGTTGCCACATGAGCATGGTACTTAGCACGTCAGTTGGTAATCTGAAGTTCATGAGGTTTTTTCCTCACACGTGGAACTATTCTCCCCCCTTTTCTTGGGATATTGTGTCACCCACTCAGAACTTTCTCACTGAAACGTTTCCGATTCGAAAGGAAACAGAAGCCTTAGTGACAGACAGAACACATGGATTGTTGCGTCCCTTGACGCTTTGGAGTAATAAGGTGTAGTTGAGAATGGTTTAAGCTATGAAACAAAATGAAATCTTGTGCTAAAGGTCAGTAAGAGCCACAAATACCCTGATGTTCAGCATTTTTGACTGCAAAGTACAAAATCTACCTGGAATATTATTGTCTGGAAAATACATTTCTGTCTTTGATTGTTGGCAGTAGTACAGTAAAAGGTGCGTTCCCATACCGGGAGTCGAACCCGGGCCGCCTGGGTGAAAACCAGGAATCCTTACCGCTAGACCATATGGGAATGGATAGCTACACACTGAGGTATCTATTGAAAAAAATCAGCTCGGGGGCTTGCACAAGAAACGTCTGCAGATTGGCACGTGCATCTTGCCTCGTTAGCGCAGTAGGTAGCGCGTCAGTCTCATAATCTGAAGGTCGTGAGTTCGATACTCACACGGGGCAGCGGGCTCCTCTTTTCCGAAGAGATTTTGTCAAAAACTTAGAACTTTCCCGTTCATTTCTAACATGTTTCTGATAAGTAAGGATTTGTGAACCCAAATGACACATGGGATGCTGGTTCTCTTGACCCGTTTGCTGTATAAAGAGGCAGATGAGAGTGATTTGAGCTATGAAAAAAAATTAAATCTTGTGCCAAAGGTCGTCACAATGAATGTAACCAAAAGCTGGTGTTCAGAATGATTGACAGCTAAGCGCAAAATCTACCTGAAATACTTTTGTCTGAAAAACACCCGCGTCAGTTTCATAATCTGAAGGTCGTGAGTTCGATCCTCACACGGGGCAGCAGGCTCCTCTTTTCCGAAGAGATTTTGTCAAAAACTTAGAACTTTCCCTTTCAGTTCTAACACGTTTCTGATAAGTAAGGATTTGTGAACCCAAATGACAGATGGGACACATGGGTTGCTGTTTCTCTTGACCCGTTTGCTGTATAAAGAGGCAGATGAGAGTGATTTGAGCTGTTTGACAGCTAAGCGCAAAATCTACCTGAAATACTTTTGTCTGAAAAACACCCGTCAGTAGCGAGCGCGTCAGTCTCATATTCTGAAGTTCGTGAGTTCGATCCTCACACGGGGAAGCGGTCTCCTCTTTTCTGAAGAGATTCTGTCACCAAATTAGAACTTTCCCTTTCAGATTTAAAATGTTTCTGATAAGTAAGAATTTGCGAACCCAAATGACAGACAGGACACATGGGTTGTTGATTCTCTTGACACGTTTGCTGTAAAAGGGGCTAGTTGAGATTGATTTGAGCTATGAAACCAAATTAAATCTTGTGCCAAAGTTCATCACAACGAACGGACCAAAAGATGGCGTTCAGAATTTTCGACAGCTTAACGCAAATTCTACCTGAAATACTTTTGTCTGAAAAACACCTTTGTCTTTGAATGTTGGTGGCAGTACAGAAAAGTACATTCCCATACCGGGAGTTGAACCCGGGCCGCCTGGGTGAGAACCAGGAATCCTAACCGCTAGACCATATGGGAAAAGATGTGCTGTCTTATCAGTGACAATCTGAAAAAAAATAAGTTTTCTACTTGGCACAAGCAACTTCTGCAGTTCTATTTGCGCAGCTTGCCTCGTTAACACAGTTGTAAGCAAATCAGTCTCATAAGCTGAAAGATGAACGTTCGATTCTTAGACGGGGTACTGGTCCCTCGTTTTCTCAATCGATTCTGTCTCCATCTTGGCTACAGGGCCACAGATTTTTCCGATTCAGTACCAAAACATAACCAATTTAGTTCCTAAACTGTTTCCACGTACAAGGCATGGGGCAGCTTTTGAATGTGTGTACTAGTTCCAAAGGAGTGTCACTCCCATAGCAGGAAGTAAACCAGTCGACCAGGGATACTAGGTCCTATCCACTTTTCCACGTGGGACAAGTTATACACTAAGCAGCAAGATAAATTAAAAAAAAAAAAAAGAAGTTTTTGCTTTGATTAAATAGCTTTTACATCACAAAAGAAAAAAGTTGCCACATGAGCATGGTACTTAGCACGTCAGTTGGTAATCTGAAGTTCATGAGGTTTTTTCCTCACACGTGGAACTATTCTCCCCCCTTTTCTTGGGATATTGTGTCACCCACTCAGAACTTTCTCACTGAAACGTTTCCGATTCGAAAGGAAACAGAAGCCTTAGTGACAGACAGAACACATGGATTGTTGCGTCCCTTGACGCTTTGGAGTAATAAGGTGTAGTTGAGAATGGTTTAAGCTATGAAACAAAATGAAATCTTGTGCTAAAGGTCAGTAAGAGCCACAAATACCCTGATGTTCAGCATTTTTGACTGCAAAGTACAAAATCTACCTGGAATATTATTGTCTGGAAAATACATTTCTGTCTTTGATTGTTGGCAGTTGTACAGTAAAAGGTGCGTTCCCATACCGGGAGTCGAACCCGGGCCGCCTGGGTGAAAACCAGGAATCCTTACCGCTAGACCATATGGGAATGGATAGCTACACACTGAGGTATCTATTGAAAAAAATCAGCTCGGGGGCTTGCACAAGAAACGTCTGCAGATTGGCACGTGCATCTTGCCTCGTTAGCGCAGTAGGTAGCGCGTCAGTCTCATAATCTGAAGGTCGTGAGTTCGATACTCACACGGGGCAGCGGGCTCCTCTTTTCCGAAGAGATTTTGTCAAAAACTTAGAACTTTCCCGTTCATTTCTAACACGTTTCTGATAAGTAAGGATTTGTGAACCCAAATGACACATGGGATGCTGGTTCTCTTGACCCGTTTGCTGTATAAAGAGGCAGATGAGAGTGATTTGAGCTATGAAAAAAAATTAAATCTTGTGCCAAAGGTCGTCACAATGAATGTAACCAAAAGCTGGTGTTCAGAATGATTGACAGCTAAGCGCAAAATCTACCTGAAATACTTTTGTCTGAAAAACACCCGCGTCAGTCTCATAATCTGAAGGTCGTGAGTTCGATCCTCACACGGGGCAGCAGGCTCCTCTTTTCCGAAGAGATTTTGTCAAAAACTTAGAACTTTCCCTTTCAGTTCTAACACGTTTCTGATAAGTAAGGATTTGTGAACCCAAATGACAGATGGGACACATGGGTTGCTGTTTCTCTTGACCCGTTTGCTGTATAAAGAGGCAGATGAGAGTGATTTGAGCTGTTTGACAGCTAAGCGCAAAATCTACCTGAAATACTTTTGTCTGAAAAACACCCGTCAGTAGCGAGCGCGTCAGTCTCATATTCTGAAGTTCGTGAGTTCGATCCTCACACGGGGAAGCGGTCTCCTCTTTTCTGAAGAGATTCTGTCACCAAATTAGAACTTTCCCTTTCAGATTTAAAATGTTTCTGATAAGTAAGAATTTGCGAACCCAAATGACAGACAGGACACATGGGTTGTTGATTCTCTTGACACGTTTGCTGTAAAAGGGGCTAGTTGAGATTGATTTGAGCTATGAAACCAAATTAAATCTTGTGCCAAAGTTCATCACAACGAACGGACCAAAAGATGGCGTTCAGAATTTTCGACAGCTTAACGCAAATTCTACCTGAAATACTTTTGTCTGAAAAACACCTTTGTCTTTGAATGTTGGTGGCAGTACAGAAAAGTACATTCCCATACCGGGAGTTGAACCCGGCCCGCCTGGGTGAGAACCAGGAATCCTAACCGCTAGACCATATGGGAAAAGATGTGCTGTCTTATCAGTGACAATCTGAAAAAAAATAAGTTTTCTACTTGGCACAAGCAACTTCTGCAGTTCTATTTGCGCAGCTTGCCTCGTTAACACAGTTGTAAGCAAATCAGTCTCATAAGCTGAAAGATGAACGTTCGATTCTTAGACGGGGTACTGGTCCCTCGTTTTCTCAATCGATTCTGTCTCCATCTTGGCTACAGGGCCACAGATTTTTCCGATTCAGTACCAAAACATAACCAATTTAGTTCCTAAACTGTTTCCACGTACAAGGCATGGGGCAGCTTTTGAATGTGTGTACTAGTTCCAAAGGAGTGTCACTCCCATAGCAGGAAGTAAACCAGTCGACCAGGGATACTAGGTCCTATCCACTTTTCCACGTGGGACAAGTTATACACTAAGCAGCAAGATAAATTAAAAAAAAAAAAAAGAAGTTTTTGCTTTGATTAAATAGCTTTTACATCACAAAAGAAAAAAGTTGCCACATGAGCATGGTACTTAGCACGTCAGTTGGTAATCTGAAGTTCATGAGGTTTTTTCCTCACACGTGGAACTATTCTCCCCCCTTTTCTTGGGATATTGTGTCACCCACTCAGAACTTTCTCACTGAAACGTTTCCGATTCGAAAGGAAACAGGAGCCTTAGTGACAGACAGAACACATGGATTGTTGCGTCCCTTGACGCTTTGGAGTAATAAGGTGTAGTTGAGAATGGTTTAAGCTATGAAACAAAATGAAATCTTGTGCTAAAGGTCAGTAAGAGCCACAAATACCCTGATGTTCAGCATTTTTGACTGCAAAGTACAAAATCTACCTGGAATATTATTGTCTGGAAAATACATTTCTGTCTTTGATTGTTGGCAGTAGTACAGTAAAAGGTGCGTTCCCATACTGGGAGTCGAACCCGGGCCGCCTGGGTGAAAACCAGGAATCCTTACCGCTAGACCATATGGGAATGGATAGCTACACACTGAGGTATCTATTGAAAAAAATCAGCTCGGGGGCTTGCACAAGAAACGTCTGCAGATTGGCACGTGCATCTTACCTCGTTAGCGCAGTAGGTAGCGCGTCAGTCTCATAATCTGAAGGTCGTGAGTTCGATACTCACACGGGGCAGCGGGCTCCTCTTTTCCGAAGAGATTTTGTCAAAAACTTAGAACTTTCCCGTTCATTTCTAACACGTTTCTGATAAGTAAGGATTTGTGAACCCAAATGACACATGGGATGCTGGTTCTCTTGACCCGTTTGCTGTATAAAGAGGCAGATGAGAGTGATTTGAGCTATGAAAAAAAATTAAATTTTGTGCCAAAGGTCGTCACAATGAATGTAACCAAAAGCTGGTGTTCAGAATGATTGACAGCTAAGCGCAAAATCTACCTGAAATACTTTTGTCTGAAAAACACCCGCGTCAGTCTCATAATCTGAAGGTCGTGAGTTCGATCCTCACACGGGGCAGCAGGCTCCTCTTTTCCGAAGAGATTTTGTCAAAAACTTAGAACTTTCCCTTTCAGTTCTAACACGTTTCTGATAAGTAAGGATTTGTGAACCCAAATGACAGATGGGACACATGGGTTGCTGTTTCTCTTGACCCGTTTGCTGTATAAAGAGGCAGATGAGAGTGATTTGAGCTGTTTGACAGCTAAGCGCAAAATCTACCTGAAATACTTTTGTCTGAAAAACACCCGTCAGTAGCGAGCGCGTCAGTCTCATATTCTGAAGTTCGTGAGTTCGATCCTCACACGGGGAAGCGGTCTCCTCTTTTCTGAAGAGATTCTGTCACCAAATTAGAACTTTCCCTTTCAGATTTAAAATGTTTCTGATAAGTAAGAATTTGCGAACCCAAATGACAGACAGGACACATGGGTTGTTGATTCTCTTGACACGTTTGCTGTAAAAGGGGCTAGTTGAGATTGATTTGAGCTATGAAACCAAATTAAATCTTGTGCCAAAGTTCATCACAACGAACGGACCAAAAGATGGCGTTCAGAATTTTCGACAGCTTAACGCAAATTCTACCTGAAATACTTTTGTCTGAAAAACACCTTTGTCTTTGAATGTTGGTGGCAGTACAGAAAAGTACATTCCCATACCGGGAGTTGAACCCGGCCCGCCTGGGTGAGAACCAGGAATCCTAACCGCTAGACCATATGGGAAAAGATGTGCTGTCTTATCAGTGACAATCTGAAAAAAAATAAGTTTTCTACTTGGCACAAGCAACTTCTGCAGTTCTATTTGCGCAGCTTGCCTCGTTAACACAGTTGTAAGCAAATCAGTCTCATAAGCTGAAAGATGAACGTTCGATTCTTAGACGGGGTACTGGTCCCTCGTTTTCTCAATCGATTCTGTCTCCATCTTGGCTACAGGGCCACAGATTTTTCCGATTCAGTACCAAAACATAACCAATTTAGTTCCTAAACTGTTTCCACGTACAAGGCATGGGGCAGCTTTTGAATGTGTGTACTAGTTCCAAAGGAGTGTCACTCCCATAGCAGGAAGTAAACCAGTCGACCAGGGATACTAGGTCCTATCCACTTTTCCACGTGGGACAAGTTATACACTAAGCAGCAAGATAAATTAAAAAAAAAAAAAAGAAGTTTTTGCTTTGATTAAATAGCTTTTACATCACAAAAGAAAAAAGTTGCCACATGAGCATGGTACTTAGCACGTCAGTTGGTAATCTGAAGTTCATGAGGTTTTTTCCTCACACGTGGAACTATTCTCCCCCCTTTTCTTGGGATATTGTGTCACCCACTCAGAACTTTCTCACTGAAACGTTTCCGATTCGAAAGGAAACAGAAGCCTTAGTGACAGACAGAACACATGGATTGTTGCGTCCCTTGACGCTTTGGAGTAATAAGGTGTAGTTGAGAATGGTTTAAGCTATGAAACAAAATGAAATCTTGTGCTAAAGGTCAGTAAGAGCCACAAATACCCTGATGTTCAGCATTTTTGACTGCAAAGTACAAAATCTACCTGGAATATTATTGTCTGGAAAATACATTTCTGTCTTTGATTGTTGGCAGTTGTACAGTAAAAGGTGCGTTCCCATACCGGGAGTCGAACCCGGGCCGCCTGGGTGAAAACCAGGAATCCTTACCGCTAGACCATATGGGAATGGATAGCTACACACTGAGGTATCTATTGAAAAAAATCAGCTCGGGGGCTTGCACAAGAAACGTCTGCAGATTGGCACGTGCATCTTGCCTCGTTAGCGCAGTAGGTAGCGCGTCAGTCTCATAATCTGAAGGTCGTGAGTTCGATACTCACACGGGGCAGCGGGCTCCTCTTTTCCGAAGAGATTTTGTCAAAAACTTAGAACTTTCCCGTTCATTTCTAACACGTTTCTGATAAGTAAGGATTTGTGAACCCAAATGACACATGGGATGCTGGTTCTCTTGACCCGTTTGCTGTATAAAGAGGCAGATGAGAGTGATTTGAGCTATGAAAAAAAATTAAATCTTGTGCCAAAGGTCGTCACAATGAATGTAACCAAAAGCTGGTGTTCAGAATGATTGACAGCTAAGCGCAAAATCTACCTGAAATACTTTTGTCTGAAAAACACCCGCGTCAGTCTCATAATCTGAAGGTCGTGAGTTCGATCCTCACACGGGGCAGCAGGCTCCTCTTTTCCGAAGAGATTTTGTCAAAAACTTAGAACTTTCCCTTTCAGTTCTAACACGTTTCTGATAAGTAAGGATTTGTGAACCCAAATGACAGATGGGACACATGGGTTGCTGTTTCTCTTGACCCGTTTGCTGTATAAAGAGGCAGATGAGAGTGATTTGAGCTGTTTGACAGCTAAGCGCAAAATCTACCTGAAATACTTTTGTCTGAAAAACACCCGTCAGTAGCGAGCGCGTCAGTCTCATATTCTGAAGTTCGTGAGTTCGATCCTCACACGGGGAAGCGGTCTCCTCTTTTCTGAAGAGATTCTGTCACCAAATTAGAACTTTCCCTTTCAGATTTAAAATGTTTCTGATAAGTAAGAATTTGCGAACCCAAATGACAGACAGGACACATGGGTTGTTGATTCTCTTGACACGTTTGCTGTAAAAGGGGCTAGTTGAGATTGATTTGAGCTATGAAACCAAATTAAATCTTGTGCCAAAGTTCATCACAACGAACGGACCAAAAGATGGCGTTCAGAATTTTCGACAGCTTAACGCAAATTCTACCTGAAATACTTTTGTCTGAAAAACACCTTTGTCTTTGAATGTTGGTGGCAGTACAGAAAAGTACATTCCCATACCGGGAGTTGAACCTGGCCCGCCTGGGTGAGAACCAGGAATCCTAACCGCTAGACCATATGGGAAAAGATGTGCTGTCTTATCAGTGACAATCTGAAAAAAAATAAGTTTTCTACTTGGCACAAGCAACTTCTGCAGTTCTATTTGCGCAGCTTGCCTCGTTAACACAGTTGTAAGCAAATCAGTCTCATAAGCTGAAAGATGAACGTTCGATTCTTAGACGGGGTACTGGTCCCTCGTTTTCTCAATCGATTCTGTCTCCATCTTGGCTACAGGGCCACAGATTTTTCCGATTCAGTACCAAAACATAACCAATTTAGTTCCTAAACTGTTTCCACGTACAAGGCATGGGGCAGCTTTTGAATGTGTGTACTAGTTCCAAAGGAGTGTCACTCCCATAGCAGGAAGTAAACCAGTCGACCAGGGATACTAGGTCCTATCCACTTTTCCACGTGGGACAAGTTATACACTAAGCAGCAAGATAAATTAAAAAAAAAAAAAAGAAGTTTTTGCTTTGATTAAATAGCTTTTACATCACAAAAGAAAAAAGTTGCCACATGAGCATGGTACTTAGCACGTCAGTTGGTAATCTGAAGTTCATGAGGTTTTTTCCTCACACGTGGAACTATTCTCCCCCCTTTTCTTGGGATATTGTGTCACCCACTCAGAACTTTCTCACTGAAACGTTTCCGATTCGAAAGGAAACAGGAGCCTTAGTGACAGACAGAACACATGGATTGTTGCGTCCCTTGACGCTTTGGAGTAATAAGGTGTAGTTGAGAATGGTTTAAGCTATGAAACAAAATGAAATCTTGTGCTAAAGGTCAGTAAGAGCCACAAATACCCTGATGTTCAGCATTTTTGACTGCAAAGTACAAAATCTACCTGGAATATTATTGTCTGGAAAATACATTTCTGTCTTTGATTGTTGGCAGTAGTACAGTAAAAGGTGCGTTCCCATACCGGGAGTCGAACCCGGGCCGCCTGGGTGAAAACCAGGAATCCTTACCGCTAGACCATATGGGAATGGATAGCTACACACTGAGGTATCTATTGAAAAAAATCAGCTCGGGGGCTTGCACAAGAAACGTCTGCAGATTGGCACGTGCATCTTGCCTCGTTAGCGCAGTAGGTAGCGCGTCAGTCTCATAATCTGAAGGTCGTGAGTTCGATACTCACACGGGGCAGCGGGCTCCTCTTTTCCGAAGAGATTTTGTCAAAAACTTAGAACTTTCCCGTTCATTTCTAACACGTTTCTGATAAGTAAGGATTTGTGAACCCAAATGACACATGGGATGCTGGTTCTCTTGACCCGTTTGCTGTATAAAGAGGCAGATGAGAGTGATTTGAGCTATGAAAAAAAATTAAATTTTGTGCCAAAGGTCGTCACAATGAATGTAACCAAAAGCTGGTGTTCAGAATGATTGACAGCTAAGCGCAAAATCTACCTGAAATACTTTTGTCTGAAAAACACCCGCGTCAGTCTCATAATCTGAAGGTCGTGAGTTCGATCCTCACACGGGGCAGCAGGCTCCTCTTTTCCGAAGAGATTTTGTCAAAAACTTAGAACTTTCCCTTTCAGTTCTAACACGTTTCTGATAAGTAAGGATTTGTGAACCCAAATGACAGATGGGACACATGGGTTGCTGTTTCTCTTGACCCGTTTGCTGTATAAAGAGGCAGATGAGAGTGATTTGAGCTGTTTGACAGCTAAGCGCAAAATCTACCTGAAATACTTTTGTCTGAAAAACACCCGTCAGTAGCGAGCGCGTCAGTCTCATATTCTGAAGTTCGTGAGTTCGATCCTCACACGGGGAAGCGGTCTCCTCTTTTCTGAAGAGATTCTGTCACCAAATTAGAACTTTCCCTTTCAGATTTAAAATGTTTCTGATAAGTAAGAATTTGCGAACCCAAATGACAGACAGGACACATGGGTTGTTGATTCTCTTGACACGTTTGCTGTAAAAGGGGCTAGTTGAGATTGATTTGAGCTATGAAACCAAATTAAATCTTGTGCCAAAGTTCATCACAACGAACGGACCAAAAGATGGCGTTCAGAATTTTCGACAGCTTAACGCAAATTCTACCTGAAATACTTTTGTCTGAAAAACACCTTTGTCTTTGAATGTTGGTGGCAGTACAGAAAAGTACATTCCCATACCGGGAGTTGAACCCGGCCCGCCTGGGTGAGAACCAGGAATCCTAACCGCTAGACCATATGGGAAAAGATGTGCTGTCTTATCAGTGACAATCTGAAAAAAAATAAGTTTTCTACTTGGCACAAGCAACTTCTGCAGTTCTATTTGCGCAGCTTGCCTCGTTAACACAGTTGTAAGCAAATCAGTCTCATAAGCTGAAAGATGAACGTTCGATTCTTAGACGGGGTACTGGTCCCTCGTTTTCTCAATCGATTCTGTCTCCATCTTGGCTACAGGGCCACAGATTTTTCCGATTCAGTACCAAAACATAACCAATTTAGTTCCTAAACTGTTTCCACGTACAAGGCATGGGGCAGCTTTTGAATGTGTGTACTAGTTCCAAAGGAGTGTCACTCCCATAGCAGGAAGTAAACCAGTCGACCAGGGATACTAGGTCCTATCCACTTTTCCACGTGGGACAAGTTATACACTAAGCAGCAAGATAAATTAAAAAAAAAAAAAAGAAGTTTTTGCTCTGATTAAATAGCTTTTACTTCACAAAAGAAAAAAGTTGCCACATGAGCATGGTACTTAGCACGTCAGTTGGTAATCTGAAGTTCATGAGGTTTTTTCCTCACACGTGGAACTATTCTCCCCCCTTTTCTTGGGATATTGTGTCACCCACTCAGAACTTTCTCACTGACACGTTTCCGATTCGAAAGGAAACAGGAGCCTTAGTGACAGACAGAACACATGGATTGTTGCGTCCCTTGACGCTTTGGAGTAATAAGGTGTAGTTGAGAATGGTTTAAGCTATGAAACAAAATGAAACCTTGTGCTAAAGGTCAGTAAGAGCCACAAATACCCTGATGTTGAGCATTTTTGACTGCAAAGTACAAAATCTACCTGGAATATTATTGTCTGGAAAATACATTTCTGTCTTTGATTGTTGGCAGTAGTACAGTAAAAGGTGCGTTCCCATACCGGGAGTCGAACCCGGGCCGCCTGGGTGAAAACCAGGAATCCTTACCGCTAGACCATATGGGAATGGATAGCTACACACTGAGGTATCTATTGAAAAAAATCAGCTCGGGGGCTTGCACAAGAAACGTCTGCAGATTGGCACGTGCATCTTGCCTCGTTAGCGCAGTAGGTAGCGCGTCAGTCTCATAATCTGAAGGTCGTGAGTTCGATACTCACACGGGGCAGCGGGCTCCTCTTTTCCGAAGAGATTTTGTCAAAAACTTAGAACTTTCCCGTTCATTTCTAACACGTTTCTGATAAGTAAGGATTTGTGAACCCAAATGACACATGGGATGCTGGTTCTCTTGACCCGTTTGCTGTATAAAGAGGCAGATGAGAGTGATTTGAGCTATGAAAAAAAATTAAATTTTGTGCCAAAGGTCGTCACAATGAATGTAACCAAAAGCTGGTGTTCAGAATGATTGACAGCTAAGCGCAAAATCTACCTGAAATACTTTTGTCTGAAAAACACCCGCGTCAGTCTCATAATCTGAAGGTCGTGAGTTCGATCCTCACACGGGGCAGCAGGCTCCTCTTTTCCGAAGAGATTTTGTCAAAAACTTAGAACTTTCCCTTTCAGTTCTAACACGTTTCTGATAAGTAAGGATTTGTGAACCCAAATGACAGATGGGACACATGGGTTGCTGTTTCTCTTGACCCGTTTGCTGTATAAAGAGGCAGATGAGAGTGATTTGAGCTGTTTGACAGCTAAGCGCAAAATCTACCTGAAATACTTTTGTCTGAAAAACACCCGTCAGTAGCGAGCGCGTCAGTCTCATATTCTGAAGTTCGTGAGTTCGATCCTCACACGGGGAAGCGGTCTCCTCTTTTCTGAAGAGATTCTGTCACCAAATTAGAACTTTCCCTTTCAGATTTAAAATGTTTCTGATGAGTAAGAATTTGCGAACCCAAATGACAGACAGGACACATGGGTTGTTGATTCTCTTGACACGTTTGCTGTAAAAGGGGCTAGTTGAGATTGATTTGAGCTATGAAACCAAATTAAATCTTGTGCCAAAGTTCATCACAACGAACGGACCAAAAGATGGCGTTCAGAATTTTCGACAGCTTAACGCAAATTCTACCTGAAATACTTTTGTCTGAAAAACACCTTTGTCTTTGAATGTTGGTGGCAGTACAGAAAAGTACATTCCCATACCGGGAGTTGAACCCGGCCCGCCTGGGTGAGAACCAGGAATCCTAACCGCTAGACCATATGGGAAAAGATGTGCTGTCTTATCAGTGACAATCTGAAAAAAAATAAGTTTTCTACTTGGCACAAGCAACTTCTGCAGTTCTATTTGCGCAGCTTGCCTCGTTAACACAGTTGTAAGCAAATCAGTCTCATAAGCTGAAAGATGAACGTTCGATTCTTAGACGGGGTACTGGTCCCTCGTTTTCTCAATCGATTCTGTCTCCATCTTGGCTACAGGGCCACAGATTTTTCCGATTCAGTACCAAAACATAACCAATTTAGTTCCTAAACTGTTTCCACGTACAAGGCATGGGGCAGCTTTTGAATGTGTGTACTAGTTCCAAAGGAGTGTCACTCCCATAGCAGGAAGTAAACCAGTCGACCAGGGATACTAGGTCCTATCCACTTTTCCACGTGGGACAAGTTATACACTAAGCAGCAAGATAAATTAAAAAAAAAAAAAAGAAGTTTTTGCTTTGATTAAATAGCTTTTACATCACAAAAGAAAAAAGTTGCCACATGAGCATGGTACTTAGCACGTCAGTTGGTAATCTGAAGTTCATGAGGTTTTTTCCTCACACGTGGAACTATTCTCCCCCCTTTTCTTGGGATATTGTGTCACCCACTCAGAACTTTCTCACTGAAACGTTTCCGATTCGAAAGGAAACAGGAGCCTTAGTGACAGACAGAACACATGGATTGTTGCGTCCCTTGACGCTTTGGAGTAATAAGGTGTAGTTGAGAATGGTTTAAGCTATGAAACAAAATGAAATCTTGTGCTAAAGGTCAGTAAGAGCCACAAATACCCTGATGTTCAGCATTTTTGACTGCAAAGTACAAAATCTACCTGAAATATTATTGTCTGGAAAATACATTTCTGTCTTTGATTGTTGGCAGTAGTACAGTAAAAGGTGCGTTCCCATACCAGGAGTCGAACCCGGGCCGCCTGGGTGAAAACCAAGAATCCTAACCGCTAGACCATATGGGAATGGATAGCTACACACTGAGGTATCTATTGAAAAAAATCAGCTCGGGGGCTTGCACAAGAAACGTCTGCAGATTGGCACGTGCATCTTGCCTCGTTAGCGCAGTAGGTAGCGCGTCAGTCTCATAATCTGAAGGTCGTGAGTTCGATCCTCACACGGGGCAGCGGGCTCCTCTTTTCCAAAGAGATTTTGTCAAAAACTTAGAACTTTCGCGTTCAGTTCTAACATGTTTCTGATAAGTAAGGATTTGTGAACCCAAATGACACATGGGTTGCTGGTTCTCTTGACTCGTTTGCTGTATAAAGAGGCAGATGAGAGTGATTTGAGCTATGAAAAAAAATTAAATCTTGTGCCAAAGGTCGTCACAATGAATGTAACCAAAAGCTGGTGTTCAGAATGATTGACAGCTAAGCGCAAAATCTACCTGAAATACTTTTGTCTGAAAAACACCCGCGTCAGTCTCATAATCTGAAGGTCGTGAGTTCGATCCTCACACGGGGCAGCAGGCTCCTCTTTTCCAAAGAGATTTTGTCAAAATCTTAGAACTTTCCCTTTCAGTTCTAACACGTTTCTGATAAGTAAGGATTTGTGAACCCAAATGACAGATGGGACACATGGGTTGCTGTTTCTCTTGACCCGTTTGCTGTATAAAGAGGCAGATGAGAGTGATTTGAGCTGTTTGACAGCTAAGCGCAAAATCTACCTGAAATACTTTTGTCTGAAAAACACCCGTCAGTAGCGAGCGCGTCAGTCTCATATTCTGAAGTTCGTGAGTTCGATCCTCACACGGGGAAGCGGTCTCCTCTTTTCTGAAGAGATTCTGTCACCAAATTAGAACTTTCCCTTTCAGATTTAAAATGTTTCTGATAAGTAAGAATTTGCGAACCCAAATGACAGACAGGACACATGGGTTGTTGATTCTCTTGACACGTTTGCTCTAAAAGGGGCTAGTTGAGATTGATTTGAGCTATGAAACCAAATTAAATCTTGTGCCAAAGTTCATCACAACGAACGGACCAAAAGTTGGCGTTCAGAATTTTCGACAGCTTAAAGCAAATTCTACCTGAAATACTTTTGTCTGAAAAACACCTTTGTCTTTGAATGTTGGTGGCAGTACAGAAAAGTACATTCCCATACCGGGAGTTGAACCCTGGGTGAGAACCAGGAATCCTAACCGCTAGACCATATAGGAAAAGATGTGCTGTCTTATCAGTAGAGTTGAGCGATACCAGCCGATACTTGAAAATATCGGATCGGAATGGATCGGCCGATCTTAAAAAAAAGTATCGGTATCGCCGATTCCGATACCGGGAACCAATGCAAGTCAATGGGGCCAAAATATCGGAATTAAAAAAAAACCTTTCTTTCCTTGTAGGTTAATTCTACATGAAGAAAAACAACTAAGAATAATGTAGAATGTATTGTGGGAGGTGGAGGAGACATTAAAGCCATAGAGGTTTAGCCCAATCAAATGGAATAGCAGGAATTAAACTTTTTTTTTTAAAGATGTTAGGAGTTACAAAGATATTGACTATGTTAGCCTCATTTATATTTTGCCAGACATGTATGTCTTCTTCTTCTACTTCCTTTTTTTACATTCTTCTTCTTCTTCTTCTACTTCCTTTTTTTACATTCTTCTTCTTCTTCTTCTACTTCCTTTTTTTACATTCTTCTTCTTATTCCTTTTTTTACATTCTTCTTCTTCTTCTTCTACTTCCTTTTTTTACATTCTTCTTCTTCTTCTTCTTCTTCTTCTTCTTCTTCTTCTTCTTCTTCTTCTTCTTCTTCTTCTTCCTTTTCTTACATTCTTCATATTCTTCTTATTCAACAATTATTATTCTACATATTCAGCTTCTTCATCTTCTTCCTATTCTTCTTCATCATATTCTTGTTTGTGTCAGGCATTCCTGTAGTTGTTATCTAGAAAAGTTAGAAGTTTACACCTTCCGTTCTGCCTGTCACAAAAGATTTACAACAGGATTTGTCCGCGTTCAGTTTGGCCTGCAGAAGCAGGCCTTTTCCAGGGGCACCACGAGGAGGAACGGACTCACCCCCATACACTGCTTAGTCTTCTTCTGCTTATAAATAAGATAATATCATTTGCTCAGAGTATTAGTCTTATGCTTAATGTTCTTCTGCTTTGTTTTTTTTATGCTTCTTTGTCTTCTCTCTCTTGTTGTTCTGCATCTTGGTGGTTGTCTTCCTGTTCTTTGTCCTCTTGAACCAGCTGACGGTACTGGCACCCGGAGGGGCAGCAGAAGGAACAAGAGCCAATGGCACTACCGAGGACCAGCTGACGGTGCTGGAACCCGGTTACTAAGCAGGAGGTACCTGTGCTACAAAGCACTACCAAGGACCAGCAGACGTTGCCGGAACTCGGATACCGAGATGGAGGCACCTAGGCCAAACGCTCTGACGAGAACCAGCTGACGGTGCTGGAACCCGGAGGGGTAGCATAAGCTGCAAGAGCAAATGGAAATAGCGAGGACCAGCTGACAGTGCTGGCACCCGGAGGGGCAGCAGAAGGAATAAGAGCCAATGGCACAACCGAGGACCAGCTGACGGTGCTGGAACCCGGTTACTAAGCAGGAGGTACCTGTGCTACAAAGCACTACCAAGGACCAGCAGACGTTGCCGGAACTCGGATACCGAGATGGAGGCACCTAGGCCAAAGGCTCTGACGAGAACCAGCTGACGGTGCTGGAACCCGGAGGGGTAGCATAAGCTGCAAGAGCAAATGGAAATAGCGAGGACCAGCTGACAGTGCTGGCACCCGGAGGGGCAGCAGAAGGAATAAGAGCCAATGGCACAACCGAGGACCAGCTGACGGTGCTGGAACCCGGTTACTAAGCAGGAGGTACCTGTGCTACAAAGCACTACCAAGGACCAGCAGACGTTGCTGGAACTCGGATACCGAGATGGAGGCACCTAGGCCAAAGGCTCTGATGAGAACCAGCTGACGGTGCTGGAACCCGGAGGGGTATCAGAAGTTACCCCTGAAAAGCAAAGTTGGCATGCCGCAAGCTGGCCGCAGTTACCGAATCACACAGTCCTACAGGGGGTGCTTGTCCTACTGGCACTATGGAACAAACCTTTCTTACCAGAACCCGCAGTCCACATAGGAAGCACCTAAACTGCTGGCACCCTAGCCTCGGCTAACCCAACCGCAACACGACATGGCAACTTGGGGTGGCAAACTGACATTGACACTTCCCGGAAACAGCAGGCAGGGCTGGAACCAAGCTGGGCAGGAGGGAGTACCCGTGCCAAAGTCAGTTATGAGCAGCAACTGGCGATGTTGGAGCCCAGGACAAGCACTTAGCAGGCTGAGGCCTGATGTGCTGTCAATTGGGAGGCAGCAGGACAGATTGCCATCAAAACAGCAGGGGAACAGCTGACGTTACTGAACCCCACAAACACAGGAGCTAGTGTTTTACTCTGTGAAGACGGCACTTCCGAGCAACAACTGGCTGTGTTGAAGCCCAGGGACAAGCACGGAGCAGGCTTAGGCTGCATTGAAGAAATTTTAAGATCGGTTGTAGACTACTAATTTGAACCAAGCTCCACTTAGGCCTGTGGATTCACTGATTTTCGTATTTCCCCTGTCCTCCAACCCCGCCAGTTACAGCTCCGAAGTGGCGTCTGCACAATCCACACTTGTTCCTGTGTTACAGGTGTTCAGTCCGGTCAGTTAATCCCCTGATGTGTGTCCGGCAATGTCGCCTGCTCTGTCCACATTCCGATAATGGGAATGTGGACAGAGCAGGCGACATTGCCGGACACACATCAGGGGATTAACTGATCGGACTGAACACCTGTAACACAGGAACAAGTGTGGATTGTGCAGACGCCACTTCGGAGCTGTAACTGGCAGGGTTGGAGGACAGGGGAAATACGAGAGACAGTGGAGCCACAGGCCTAATTGGAGCACGGTTAAAAATCAGTAGTGGTACGACTGTGTAGGCAGCAGGAGACTTTGCCATCCACACAGCAGGGGATCAGCTGACATTACTGAACCCCACTGAGACACGGGAGCAAGTATCTCTTTCCGTGTGGACGGCACTTCCGAACTACAACTGGCTGTGTTGAAGCCCAGGAAATAGGAGGGTGTAGGCAGAGGCCTACTGTATTTTGAATGAGTTTACAGCAGGAGAGACTGCCATCCACAAAGCAGGGGATCAGCTGACGTTACTGAACCCCACTGAGACACGGGAGCAAGTATCTCTTTCCGTGTGGACGGCACTTCCGAACTACAACTGGCTGTGTTGAAGCCCAGGAAATAGGAGGGTGTAGGCAGAGGCCTACTGTATTTTGAATGAGTTTACAGCAGGAGAGACTGCCATCCACACAGCAGGGGATCAGCTGACGTTACTGAACCCCACTGAGACACGGGAGCAAGTATCTCTTTCCGTGTGGACGGCACTTCCGAACTACAACTGGCTGTGTTGAAGCCCAGGAAATAGGAGGGTGTAGGCAGAGGCCTACTGAATTTTGAATGAGGTGACAGCAGGAGAGACTGCCATCCACACAGCAGGGGATCAGCTGACGTTACTGAACCCCACTGAGACACGGGAGCAAGTGTCTCTTTCCGTGTGGACGGCACTTCCGAACTACAACTGGCTGTGTTGAAGCCCAGGAAATAGGAGGGTGTAGGCAGAGGCCTACTGAATTTTGAATGAGGTGACAGCAGGAGAGACTGCCATCCACACAGCAGGGGATCAGCTGACGTTACTGAACCCCACTGAGACACGGGAGCAAGTGTCTCTTTCCGTGTGGACGGCACTTCCGAACTACAACTGGCTGTGTTGAAGCCCAGGAAATAGGAGGGTGTAGGCAGAGGCCTACTGAATTTTGAATGAGGTGACAGCAGGAGAGACTGCCATCCACACAGCAGGGGATCAGCTGACGTTACTGAACCCCGCTGAGACACGGGAGCAAGTGTCTCTTTCCGTGTGGACGGCACTTCCGAACTACAACTGGCTGTGTTGAAGCCCAGGAAATAGGAGGGTGTAGGCAGAGGCCTACTGAATTTTGAATGAGGTGACAGCAGGAGAGACTGCCATCCACACAGCAGGGGATCAGCTGACGTTACTGAACCCCACTGAGACACGGGAGCAAGTATCTCTTTCCGTGTGGACGGCACTTCCGAACTACAACTGGCTGTGTTGAAGCCCAGGAAATAGGAGGGTGTAGGCAGAGGCCTACTGTATTTTGAATGAGTTTACAGCAGGAGAGACTGCCATCCACACAGCAGGGGATCAGCTGACGTTACTGAACCCCACTGAGACACGGGAGCAAGTGTCTCTTTCCGTGTGGACGGCACTTCCGAACTACAACTGGCTGTGTTGAAGCCCAGGAAATAGGAGGGTGTAGGCAGAGGCCTACTGAATTTTGAATGAGGTGACAGCAGGAGAGACTGCCATCCACACAGCAGGGGATCAGCTGACGTTACTGAACCCCACTGAGACACGGGAGCAAGTATCTCTTTCCGTGTGGACGGCACTTCCGAACTACAACTGGCTGTGTTGAAGCCCAGGAAATAGGAGGGTGTAGGCAGAGGCCTACTGAATTTTGAATGAGGTGACAGCAGGAGAGACTGCCATCCACACAGCAGGGGATCAGCTGACGTTACTGAACCCCACTGAGACACGGGAGCAAGTGTCTCTTTCCGTGTGGACGGCACTTCCGAACTACAACTGGCTGTGTTGAAGCCCAGGAAATAGGAGGGTGTAGGCAGAGGCCTACTGTATTTTGAATGAGTTTACAGCAGGAGAGACTGCCATCCACACAGCAGGGGATCAGCTGACGTTACTGAACCCCACTGAGACACGGGAGCAAGTATCTCTTTCCGTGTGGACGGCACTTCCGAACTACAACTGGCTGTGTTGAAGCCCAGGAAATAGGAGGGTGTAGGCAGAGGCCTACTGTCTTTGTAATGCGGAGACAGCAGGAGAGACTGCCATCTCCACAGCAGGGGAACAGCTGGCAGTGCTGAACCCCACTAACACTTGAACGAATGTGTTTGGCTCTGTGGAGACGACACTTCTGAACACCAACTGACGCTGTTGGAGCCCAGGATTAGGCGAGGAGCAGGCTGGGGCCTACTGGATTTTGGCAGGTGAAGGCAGCAGGAGACTTGCCATCTCCACAGCAGGGGAACAGCTGGCAGTGCTGAACCCCACTAACACTTGAACGAATGTGTTTGGTTCTGTGGAGACGACACTTCTGAACACCAACTGACGCTGTTGGAGCCCAGGATTAGGCGAGGAGCAGGCTGGGGCCTACTGGATTTTGGCAGGTGAATGCAGCAGGAGACTTGCCATCTCCACAGCAGGGGAACAGCTGGCAGTGCTGAACCCCACTAACACTTGAACGAACGTGTTTGGCTCTGTGGAGACAACACTTCTGAACACCAACTGACGCTGTTGGAGCCCAGGATTAGGCGAGGAGCAGGCTGGGGCCTACTGGATTTTGGCAGGTGAAGGCAGCAGGAGACTTGCCATCTCCACAGCAGGGGAACAGCTGGCAGTGCTGAACCCCACTAACACTTGAACGAATGTGTTTGGTTCTGTGGAGACGACACTTCTGAACACCAACTGACGCTGTTGGAGCCCAGGATTAGGCGAGGAGCAGGCTGGGGCCTACTGGATTTTGGCAGGTGAAGGCAGCAGGAGACTTGCCATCTCCACAGCAGGGGAACAGCTGGCAGTGCTGAACCCCACTAACACTTGAACGAATGTGTTTGGTTCTGTGGAGACGACACTTCTGAACACCAACTGACGCTGTTGGAGCCCAGGATTAGGCGAGGAGCAGGCTGGGGCCTACTGGATTTTGGCAGGTGAATGCAGCAGGAGACTTGCCATCTCCACAGCAGGGGAACAGCTGGCAGTGCTGAACCCCACTAACACTTGAACGAACGTGTTTGGCTCTGTGGAGACAACACTTCTGAACACCAACTGACGCTGTTGGAGCCCAGGATTAGGCGAGGAGCAGGCTGGGGCCTACTGGATTTTGGCAGGTGAAGGCAGCAGGAGACTTGCCATCTCCACAGCAGGGGAACAGCTGGCAGTGCTGAACCCCACTAACACTTGAACGAATGTGTTTGGTTCTGTGGAGACGACACTTCTGAACACCAACTGACGCTGTTGGAGCCCAGGATTAGGCGAGGAGCAGGCTGGGGCCTACTGGATTTTGGCAGGTGAAGGCAGCAGGAGACTTGCCATCTCCACAGCAGGGGAACAGCTGGCAGTGCTGAACCCCACTAACACTTGAACGAATGTGTTTGGTTCTGTGGAGACGACACTTCTGAACACCAACTGACGCTGTTGGAGCCCAGGATTAGGCGAGGAGCAGGCTGGGGCCTACTGGATTTTGGCAGGTGAATGCAGCAGGAGACTTGCCATCTCCACAGCAGGGGAACAGCTGGCAGTGCTGAACCCCACTAACACTTGAACGAACGTGTTTGGCTCTGTGGAGACAACACTTCTGAACACCAACTGACGCTGTTGGAGCCCAGGATTAGGCGAGGAGCAGGCTGGGGCCTACTGGATTTTGGCAGGTGAAGGCAGCAGGAGACTTGCCATCTCCACAGCAGGGGAACAGCTGGCAGTGCTGAACCCCACTAACACTTGAACGAATGTGTTTGGTTCTGTGGAGACGACACTTCTGAACACCAACTGACGCTGTTGGAGCCCAGGATTAGGCGAGGAGCAGGCTGGGGCCTACTGGATTTTGGCAGGTGAAGGCAGCAGGAGACTTGCCATCTCCACAGCAGGGGAACAGCTGGCAGTGCTGAACCCCACTAACACTTGAACGAATGTGTTTGGCTCTGTGGAGACGACACTTCTGAACACCAACTGACGCTGTTGGTGCCCAGGATTACGCATGCCGCATGCAGAGGCCAATGGGCAGCGGTTTTTATGGAGGTTGTGGACTACTACTGATTCTAACCATGCTCCACTTAGGCCTCTGGCTCCACTGTCTCTACTATTTACCCTGGCCTCCAACCCCGCCAGCTACATCTCTGAAGTGGCGTCAGCACAATCTACACTTGTTCCTGTGTTACTGGTGCTCAGTCCCATCAGTTGATCCCCTGATGTTTGTCCGGCAAGTTCGCCAGCTCTGTCCTCATTCCCACTACTGGTTATGGGAATGTGGACAGAGCAGGAGACCTTGCCGGACACACATCAGGGGATAAACTGATGGGACTGAGCCACAGGAACACAGGAACAAGTGTAGATTGTGCTGACGCCACTTCAGAGATGTAGATGGCGGGGTTGGAGGTCAGGGGAAATAGTAGAGACAGTGGAGCCAGAGACCTAAGTTGGGCACGGTTAAAAATCAGTAGTGGTTTGAATGTTGATGGAGCTGGTGACTCTGCCGTCCACACAGCAGGGGATCAGCTGGCATTACTGAACCCCAGTAACACAGGAGCTAGTGTGTTTCTCTGTGCAGACGACACATCTGAGCGACAACTGGCTGTGTTGAAGCACAGGGATTATAGTTCAGGTGGTAGAAAAATGAACACACCAGCAGACCTGGATACAGTTGCCAACCACTAATTTAGTCTGTAAGAGGAATGGCAAAGTCTTTGGAGATCCAGGCCTTGTTCATTTTCAGAAAAGTCAGCCGGTCAACATTATCGGAAGATAGTCGCGTGCGACGGTCTGTTAGTACACCACCTGCGGCACTAAAGACACGTTCCGATAATACACTGGCAGCAGGGCAAGCCAGCACCTCCAATGCATACTGGCTAAGCTCTGGCCATGTATCCAGCTTAGAGACCCAAAACTTGAAGGGGGAAGAGCCATCTGGGAGTACAGCGACAGGGCAAGACATGTAGTCTGACACCATCTGACGGAAGCGTTGCCTCCTGCTGACTCGAGGCGTCGCTGATGGTGTAGACAATTGTGGTGGACACACAAAACTTTGCCACATTTGGGCCATAGTGGTCTTGCCTTGTGCTGCGGCACTGCCTCTGCTCCCTCTTTGTGCAGAGTTTCCTCCACTGCCTCGACGCACAGAGCTGCTTTGTAAAGCACTTGCAACAATGCTGTCGGGTGGAATGGAAAACATTATGGACTGCACCAGTGACTCTTCGTACTCCCGCATTTTACGCTCCCGGTTCAACGTTGGTATGAGCCTTTGTACGCTGTCCCGGTAGCGAGGATCTAGGAGGGTGTACACCCAATAATCAGCCGAGACGAGAATGTGGGCGATGCGGCGGTCGTTTCTCAGGCACTGCAGCATGAAATCAACCATGTGCTGCAGACTCCCAACTGCCAAAGAACCGCTGTCCCCTGTTTGAGGCGTGACCTCGACCTGCTCTGCATCACCCCACCCTCGCTGTACATACTGAGTAGAGGTTTGTGTACCTCCCTCCTCTGGAGAGATGTCTTCCTCCTCCATCGACTCCTCCTCATCCTCCTCACAAAGTGTCCCCTGCCTAGGCCTTTGTGAGGAAACACGTAGCGCAGACTGTCCAGAAGCAGATGGCATTTGGGACTCCTCATCCTCCACCTCTTCTGAAACCTCATCCCTTAGTGCTTGCAGTGTTTGTTGAAGCAGGCAGATAAGGGGGACAGTCATGCTGACTAGTGCATCATCTGCACTCGCCATCCGCGTGGATTCATCGAAGGCACGCAAAACGAGGCAGATGTCCTTCATAGAGGCCCACTCAATGGTGCTGAAGTGTGAACGGCGCACAGTGCGACTTGTTTGCGCCTGATGCAGCTGGTACTCCATGACTGCTGCCTGCTGCTCACACAACCGCTCCAACATATGTAACGTTGAATTCCACCGGGTGGGTAGGTCACATATGATGCGATGTTCTGGAAGGCCAAATCGTCGCTGCAGAGCAGCGAGGCGCGATCTTGCCGTGCTGGAACGTCGCAAGTGAGCGCACTCTATGCGGACCTTGTGCAACAGTGCATCAAGATCCGGATAGTCCCTCAGAAAGCTCTGCACGACCAAGTTAAGAACATGTGCCAGACATGGGATGTGTGTGAGGTTGCCTAGGCCAAGAGCTGCCACCAGATTTCGGCCATTGTCACACACTACCAAGCCCGGCTGGAGATTCGCTGGCCCAAACCACACATCGCTCTCCAGCTTGATAGCATTCCAGAGCTCCTGCGCTGTGTGGCTTCGATTCCCCAAAGAAATTAATTTGAGTACAGCCTGTTGACGTTTGGCCACGGCTGTGCTCATATCGGTCGTAACAGGCTCCTGCTCTGCTGTTTCTGAGGAACTTGAGTAGGAGGAGGAGTCTATGTGTACAGACTGGAGTCCTGCAATCCGTGGCGTTGGAAGAACACGTACAGCGCCACTCTCCAGATCCGTACCCGGCTCCACAACATTGACCCAGTGGGCAGTGAGGGAAAGGTATCGTCCCTGTCCATGGTTACTGGTCCACGCATCGGTGGTCAGGTGGACCTTGCTACTAACGGCGTTTAGTAGCGCATGTTTTATTTTGCCCTCAACATGTTTCTGCAGGGCAGGGACGGCTCGCCTGCTGAAATAAAAGCGGCTGGGCACGTTGTATTGGGGGACTGCCAATGCCATTAAGTCCCGGAAGGTGTCAGTGTCCACCAGCCTGAATGACAGCATTTCAACTGCCAGAAGTTTGGCAATGCCAGCATTCAGAGACTGTGCTCGGGGATGGTTTGCCGAGTAAGGGCGCCTTTTATCCCATGCCTGTGCTACCGATGGCTGTGATGGATGGGAACGTGCTGTTATGGGTGGAATCTGACAGGGTCTCCGGACAACAGTGGCAGAGGTTCTTCCTTGGCGATCCTGTGAGGAAGCCGAACCAGCAGTGTGTGAGCTGGAGGAAGAGGGCCCAACACGAACTGAAGAGGTGGTAGGTGGTGCTGTACGTTGGCCTACGTCTTGAGGGTGTCTATGCAACTCCAACTCGTGCTTGGTGCGCACATGTTTCCACATATTTGTGGTATTGAGGTTGCTGACATTTCTCCCTCTTTTGACTCTCTGATGACACAGCTTGCATTTGACAAAGCAAATGTCATCTGCAACTGTGTCAAAAAAGGACCACGCACTGCAACTCTTGTGAGCGCCCGGTTTGCCTTTGGAAGGAGGAATGCTCCTAACGGGTGCCGAAGTGGAGGGTACAGGCAACCAAGTCTTCCCCCTCCCTCTGCCTCCTGTTTTGGCCGGTAGGGGAATCTCTTCCTCCGAGCTGCTCCCACCACCTTCCTGTTGCTCACGCCATGATGGGTCAAGGACCTCATCATCTTCCCTCCCCTCTTCAAACAGCTGCTTCTCCGGGGTTGTCTCGCCAGCACCGTACGCACCAGAAAGTGGCAACTGAGTCTCGTCATCATCTGATGCGTACTGAGGTGTGCTGACCATAGGCACTGGCCCACTCGCCTCTTCAGATTCAGAGGGACAAAGAAGTTGCGCATCACTGCATACTCCCTCTTCTTCACATTCAGGAATGCTGCTTGGCTGGCCCCCTCTTTCCAAGCCAACAGATTCCGAGAACAGAAGTAGAGATTGTGATGGCTCCTGTCCATGTCTCTCTGACTGCCTGGGCACTTTGGCAGGTGGTGAAGAGACAGATGGTTGCTCTTCGGTGCTCTGACCCTGAGAGGATGCGGAAGTAATTGAAGTCGATGCGTTAGCTGCCATCCATCCGACAACGGCTTCAATTTGTTCCTCCCGCAGCAGTGGGGTACGTTGAGGTCCTACAAAGCTGCGCATAAAGGACTGTTGCCTGCTAAAACTGGGGGATGCTGATCCACTGGTGCCCGCAGCAGGCCCAGAATCCCCACGTCCTCTACCTGTAGAATCCCCACGTCCTCTCCCTGCAGAATCCCCACGTCCTCTCCCTGCTGAAACTCCACGCCCACGCCCACGCCCCCGCGCCTTACTCCCTGCCTTCTTCATCTTGCAAGACTGCTTAAGATAGGCAAAAAAGGACAAAGGGGGGCCTTAGTGTGCTTATTCCTGAACAGCTGGTTACAGGTACAAGAAACACTAATTTTATGAAGTGTGTGTGTGTGGACTAGACTTTAATAGGAGCTGATGTGGCCTACACAAGTTCAAAATGTAGTGTTTGGTGAACTTTTTATGTGGTTTCTTTGTTTGAAACAAACTCAAAGTATGAGAACAAAGAATTGAAACTGATAGTATCACCAACTTTTTGGAGCTATTACAATGCAGGCAGGTAACCTACAATGCAAAAGATGAGGCTCCAAAAAAATTGGGTAATACTAATCTGGCTGCGCCGGCAGGGCACAAGCCAGAAAAAAAGGCTCCTCTATCTACTCCTATATAGTGTTTGCAACCAACCAATGTTGATGGATACGGATGGATGCACACTAATAGGAGAAGAAAAAATGAGCTGCACTCAGAGACAAATATGTGTGAGGCAGTGACGCACGTTGAGCGTCCTACAACCAGACGTAGCTGCAGGACACTCTACTCAGCGTGAGCTGCACTCACACACAGTCAGAGACCTCTCAGACAGCCGTCAACAGTGCAGCTAAGTGGGCACTGGCACTGACAGGCTGCAGAAAGGCTCCGCTGTGTACTCCTATATAGTGTTTGCAACCACCGTAGATGGAGACGGATGGATGCACACTAATAGAAGAAAAAATGAGCTGCACTCAAATAAAAATATGTGTGAGGCAGTGACGCACGCTGAGCGTCCTACAGCCAGACGTAGCTGCAGGACACACTACTCAGCGTGAGCTGCACTCACACACAGTCAGAGACCTCTCAGACAGCCGTGAACAGTGCAGCAAAGTGGACACTAGCACTGAAAGGCTGCAGAAAGGCTCCGCTGTCTACTACTAGTGTTTGCAACCAACGTATATGGATACGGATGGAAGCACACTAGATTGAAATTATTTAAAAAATGCAGCTCAAAAAATAAAAGATGTATGAGGCAGCAGTGATCACACTGGGTGGCCTACAGCCTGACGTGGCTGCAGGACCCACTCCACAGCGTGAGCTGCACTCACACAGCCCTTGCAGACAGCTGTGAAAACAGCGCTGCTAGGGAAAAGCAAGCTACAGTGGTGGTTTATGTAGCCTGGATAAAGCACAATATTGTTTTTAGAATCGCTATTTCTAACTGTCCCTCACAGTCTTCTACAGCAGCCTGTCCCTAACTGAATTCACAGCAGAGTGACCAGAAATGGCGGCTGCGGTGGCTTTTATAGTGCATCATGACATCATTTCGGCAGCCAATCACAGCCATGCCAATAGTTAACATGCCTACATGCCTAACAGGATGTGCCCACACTTCGGAGGATTCCCATTGGCTTAATCAAAGCAAGCAGGCTCATAGCATGATGGGAACTTCCTATTCCGATTCCGATCCCGGAATCCGATATGAAAAAAGTATCGGAATTAAGTATCGGAATTCCGATACCGCTGATATCGGCCGATACCCGATACTTGCGGTATCGGAATGCTCAACACTACTTATCAGTGACAATCTGAAAAAAAATAAGTTTTCTACTTGGCACAAGCAACTTCTGCAGTTCTATTTGCGCAGCTTGCCTCGTTAACACAGTTGTAAGCAAATCAGTCTCATAAGCTGAAAGATGAACGTTCGATTCTTAGACGGGGTACTGGTCCCTCGTTTTCTCAATCGATTCTGTCTCCATCTTGGCTACAGGGCCACAGATTTTTCCGATTCAGTACCAAAACATAACCAATTTAGTTCCTAAACTGTTTCCATGTACAAGGCATGGGGCAGCTTTTGAATGTGTGTACTAGTTCCAAAGGAGTGTCACTCCCATAGCAGGAAGTAAACCAGTCGACCAGGGATACTAGGTCCTATCCACTTTTCCACGTGGGACAAGTTATACACTAAGCAGCAAGATAAATTAAAAAAAAAAAAAAGAAGTTTTTGCTTTGATTAAATAGCTTTTACATCACAAAAGAAAAAAGTTGCCACATGAGCATGGTACTTAGCACGTCAGTTGGTAATCTGAAGTTCATGAGGTTTTTTCCTCACACGTGGAACTATTCTCCCCCCTTTTCTTGGGATATTGTGTCACCCACTCAGAACTTTCTCACTGAAACGTTTCTGATTCGAAAGGAAACAGGAGCCTTAGTGACAGACAGAACACATGGATTGTTGCGTCCCTTGACGCTTTGGAGTAATAAGGTGTAGTTGAGAATGGTTTAAGCTATGAAACAAAATTAAATCTTGTGCTAAAGGTCAGTAAGAGCCACAAATACCCTGATGTTCAGAATTTTTGACTGCAAAGTACAAAATCTACCTGGAATATTATTGTCTGGAAAATACATTTCTGTCTTTGATTGTTGGCAGTAGTACAGTAAAAGGTGCGTTCCCATACCGGGAGTCGAACCCGGGCCGCCTGGGTGAAAACCAGGAATCCTTACCGCTAGACCATATGGGAATGGATAGCTACACGCTGAGGTATCTATTGAAAAAAATCAGCTCGGGGGCTTGCACAAGAAACGTCTGCAGATTTGCACGTGCATCTTGCCTCGTTAGCGCAGTAGGTAGCGCGTCAGTCTCATAATCTGAAGGTCGTGAGTTCGATCCTCACACGGGGCAGCGGGCTCCTCTTTTCCGAAGAGATTTTGTCAAAAACTTAGAACTTTCCCGTTCAGTTCTAACATGTTTCTGATAAGTAAGGATTTGTGAACCCAAATGACACATGGGTTGCTGGTTCTCTTGACTCGTTTGCTGTATAAAGAGGCAGATGAGAGTGATTTGAGCTATGAATAAAAATTAAATCTTGTGCCAAAGGTCGTCACAATGAATGTAACCAAAAGCTGGTGTTCAGAATGATTGACAGCTAAGCGCAAAATCTACCTGAAATACTTTTGTCTGAAAAACACCCGCGTCAGGCTGGTTTCACATTTGCGTTTTTTAGCGCTGGAAAAAAACGCTAACCTGCGCATGCGTTTTTTCCCCTATATTTAACATGGGTGCGCATACCTGCGCGCTGCCATGCGCATGTATGCGATTTTCATGCGCTGCGTTTTTTTGGGGTATGCGTTGGTATTTTCCAGACGCAGCATGTTGCATTTTTTGGCCCTGCAAAAAAGCGCATGCGCACATATGCGCACGTTTTGCGCTAAAAATGGCCATTATAGCCTATGGGTGCGCATATGTGCGCATTGGCATGCTTATGTATGCGTTTTTTTGCACCAGCGTTTTTTTTTTTAACCATGGAATTTAGGGGTTTGGGTTAGAGTTAGGGTTAGTGAAGGGGGTTTAGGGTTATGGTTAGGGTCAGGGTCAGGGTTAGGGTTGGGGTTTGGGTCAGGGTTACGGTTAAGTATGGTTTGGTTAAGGGTTAGGGTCAGGGTTAGGGTCAGGATTAGGGTTAAGTATGGTTTGGTTAAGGGTTAGGGTCAGGGTTAGGGTTAGGGTTAGGGTCAGGGTTAGGGTTAGGGTTAGGGTCAGGGTTAGGGTTAGGGTCAGGGTTAGGGTTAAGTATGGTTTTTTTAAGGGTTAGGGTCAGGGTTAGGGTCAGGATTAGGGTTAAGTATGGTTTAGTTAAGGGTTAGGGTCAGGGTTAGGGTTAGGGTTAGGGTCAGGGTTAGGGTTAGGGTTAGGGTCAGGGTTAGGGTTAGGGTCAGGGTTAGGGTTAAGTATGGTTTTGTTAAGGGTTAGGGTCAGGGTTAGGGTCAGGATTAGGGTTAAGTATGGTTTGGTTAAGGGTTAGGGTCAGGGTTAGGGTTGAGGTTAGGGTCAGGGTTAGGGTTAGGGTTAGGGTTAGGGTTAGGGTTAGGGGCAGGGTTAGGGTCAGGATTAGGGTTAAGTATGGTTTGGTTAAGGGTTAGGGTCAGGGTTAGGGTTAGGGTTAGGGTCAGGGTTAGGGTTAGGGTCAGGGTTAGGGTTAGGGTCAGGGTTTGGGTTAAGTATGGTTTTGTTAAGGGTTATTGTCAGGGTTAGGGTCAGGATTAGGGTTAAGTATGGTTTGGTTAAGGGTTAGGGTCAGGGTTAGGGTTAGGGTCAGGGTTAGGGTTAGGGTTAGGGTTAGGGTTAGGGTCAGGGTTAGGGTTAGGGTTAGGGTCAGGGTTAGGGTTAGGGTTAGGGTTAGTTAGGGTTTAGGGTTTGGGTTAGGGTTAAGTATGATTTGGTTAAGGGTTAGGGTCAGGGTTAGGGTTAGGGTTAGGGTCAGGGTTAGGGTTAGGGTCAGGGTTAGGGTTAGTAAAGTCATGGTTTGGGATAGTGTGAGGGGCCACCCTTATGTTGGAAAAAAACGCAAACGCGGTAAAAACGCACTAAAAACGCATACAAACGCATAAAAACGCTGCGTTTTTTTCATGCATGCTCATAAAAATGCTTGAAAAAAACGCAGCAGTTGTATGCTTTTGTATGCGTTTTTTCAATGCGTTTTTTTGCGGGAAAAACGCGCTGCAAAAAAAAGCAAGTGTGAAACTAGCCTCAGTCTCATAATCTGAAGGTCGTGAGTTCGATCCTCACACGGGGCAGCAGGCTCCTCTTTTCCGAAGAGATTTTGTCAAAAACTTAGAACTTTCCCTTTCAGTTCTAACTCGTTTCTGATAAGTAAGGATTTGTGAACCCAAATGACAGATGGGACACATGGGTTGCTGTTTCTCTTGACCCGTTTGCTGTATAAAGAGGCAGATGAGAGTGATTTGAGCTGTTTGACAGCTAAGCGCAAAATCTACCTGAAATACTTTTGTCTGAAAAACACCCGTCAGTAGCGAGCGCGTCAGTCTCATATTCTGAAGTTCGTGAGTTCGATCCTCACACGGGGAAGCGGTCTCCTCTTTTCTGAAGAGATTCTGTCACCAAATTAGAACTTTCCCTTTCAGATTTAAAATGTTTCTGATAAGTAAGAATTTGCGAACCCAAATGACAGACAGGACACATGGGTTGTTGATTCTCTTGACACGTTTGCTGTAAAAGGGGCTAGTTGAGATTGATTTGAGCTATGAAACCAAATTAAATCTTGTGCCAAAGTTCATCACAACGAACGGACCAAAAGATGGCGTTGAGAATTTTCGACAGCTTAATGCAAATTCTACCTGAAATACTTTTGTCTGAAAAACACCTTTGTCTTTGAATGTTGGTGGCAGTACAGAAAAGTACATTCCCATACCGGGAGTTGAACCCGGGCCGCCTGGGTGAGAACCAGGAATCCTAACCGCTAGACCATATAGGAAAAGATGTGCTGTCTTATCAGTGACAATCTGAAAAAAATAAGTTTTCTACTTGGCACAAGCAACTTCTGCAGTTCTATTTGCGCAGCTTGCCTCGTTAACACAGTTGTAAGCAAATCAGTCTCATAAGCTGAAAGATGAACGTTCGATTCTTAGACGGGGTACTGGTCCCTCGTTTTCTCAATCGATTCTGTCTCCATCTTGGCTACAGGGCCACAGATTTTTCCGATTCAGTACCAAAACATAACCAATTTAGTTCCTAAACTGTTTCCACGTACAAGGCATGGGGCAGCTTTTGAATGTGTGTACTAGTTCCAAAGGAGTGTCACTCCCATAGCAGGAAGTAAATCAGTCGACCAGGGATACTAGGTCCTATCCACTTTTCCACGTGGGACAAGTTATACACTAAGCAGCAAGATAAATTAAAAAAAAAAAGAAGTTTTTGCTTTGATTAAATAGCTTTTACATCACAAAAGAAAAAAGTTGCCACATG